>NC_050188.1:6952421-7127421 GCF_008315115.2 Sander lucioperca | reverse complement strand
CAATATGTGCCAACTTTTAACTTAATGCAAATTTTGAAGGGTTATAGAAATGTTAATATTCCAAAGGTAATTGTTGGATACAGTTATTAGCCCACAATGCTTTTTACATAATGTAATGAATGTTAAAGCTTGATGCAAAGCCAAGCAAAGCATTAGTGAAATTGATAAGTACCACTTTAAAATAGGTGCGCAGTAATGAGAAAAGGGCAGCGCTTCTTCTACAGCTCTATAGCATTCTATCAGCCAATCCATTTTGACATATTTTCACAGTAGGAAAAGTACAGGTGTAAATAATATAATGAGTAATGGCTGAATTTCATTTAGCTGCCTCAGTTTCGGGGTCCTGGCATTGCCCACACTTGCTCAGTGTAACACAGAGTCATCCTTGATTATTAGTAACAATTCTGCATTTCTTATGATGCAAAGTCAAAATGTCTTTTATCTTCATGAGCTGCTTTTTATAATGTCACATTTTGAGGACTTTACGGGGATGTGAATTAAAAAAAAAAACTCAAGTTCGTATCACTGGTGTTCTTGCTTATCAGAAGCAGTGAAATGTTTTTGTCTGCATTGCAGCAGCACAAGTCATAAAGTCACACTGATATATTAATGATAAACACACACACTGTGAATATATTTATAGCATCTTTGTGCTCTGCTACTTGCTTACTGATCAGAACAGAGCTGAAAATGACAACATGGCAATGAAAATGATCCCCTGCTACTTTGATCAGGCAACAACATAGCAGGGGATCTAAACATCCGAAATCAATGGAACTGACGAGCAGATAATTAGACTCTGAGACAATAGAAGAAAACAAATTATATTTACTGTACTGTACATGTGATGTTGAAAATGATATGATTTTTGGAGTAGTATTTGGAGTACAGTTTTCTAAAAGCTAGGTTAAAGGGATAGTTCGGAGTTTTTGAAGTGGGGTTATATTAGGTACTTCTAGTCAGTGTATTACCTACAGTAATGTAATAGAGTAATGTACTGCTGTATGTAGGCAGCAGCTAAATTAATTTTAGCCACCTGAAAAAAGGACCACCCAAAAAAAATCAATATCTGTTTATCTCCTCATTTAAGGCACTATAGGGTGATGTTTTGATGAGTGGGTGCCAGTTTGGGTTATATCTCGTGTTCTACTAGCAGGGACCAGCATTAGTGGCACATATTTGTTCAGACTATTTCATGCCATTGCACTGATTGGCAGTTGGTGGTGGTAATGCTTCAATACAGTATGTAGCTAGCAAACATGGAAGTAAACAATGTAGAAAACACATTCAAAAACATCCTATTTGTAAATGTTTTATGACCTCAAGGAAAAAAAAATGTTTTTCTGTGTCTTTTAAATTTGAATTGTTTTATAGAAAACTCCACAGGATACCTTCAAGAAATGAGCTGAAAACATGGTGCACTATACTGCATACAGTATATACACACTATAGACTGGATGTATCATAACGCTGGCGTTGCACACACAACAAAGAACAAGTGTAAGGTTGTTTTTCTATATGGAGACTGGTGGGTTGTGTCATGTGATGGCACATTCCTTATGCATGTCTTTATCTAAGCATGTTCAGAGTCATTTGGCCAAATCAGCCCTCTTTTGCATCTCAGCTATTGCTGTTTCATATTTTTTTTTAGTAATACAAAACAGTATTTTTTAGCAGCGATATAAACACAGAATAAGGATTCCTTTGTATTCTTGACAGGGTTTTAAATAATAATGTAGTCAAGACTCTAGATTCAGAAATATCCTAATAAGTGTCTCCACAAGTACAGTATTTGTTGCTGCAGAAAAACAATGTCTCTCTGTGATCGCAGGCAACTGTCTGTGTCAAACTAAAGGGAGGGTGGGTGGGTGTGTGTGTGTGTGTGTGTGTGTGTGTGTGTGTGTGTGTGTGTGATCTTGTCTTAAAAATGTCTGTCTTGATAAGTTATTTAGTATGCAGCCCTATGATCTATATTTTCCTAATACAAGCTTCTGCTAACGGGGTAGAGATGATTCAATTTGATTCAAATGTTTAATGACTTATTTAGAATAATATTTTTGCAGGGTATGGATATATACTCTATGTTCACATGTTCATATTATACATGCTATATGTATGCATTCATGTTTCTGTGTGTTAAATGTATTTAGACAGTGATGCTAGGCTCCAGATGTGCCACTTTGATCACCGTGTGTGTGTGTGTGTGTGTGTGTGTGTGTTGTGTGTGTGTGTGTGTGTGTGTGTGTGTGTGTGTGTGTGTGTGTGTGTGTGTGTGTGTGTGTGTGTGTGTGTGTGTGTGTTGTGTGTCGTGTCCTCTTTCCACAGACAAGGTACCTCATTTCTCTCGGCTGGGTGATGTAGAGGTGAATGCCGGGCAGAATGCCTCATTCCAGTGTGTCGCCACGGGCAAAGTTTCTGAGACTGAGCCCTTCCTCCTGGAGGTGAGAAAAAGAGATGTGTGTGTGTGTGTGTTTATTTTTTGTATCTGTGCTAGTCAAGCCAACATCTCAGCACCTGGATAATAGAGTAGGATTGGAGATTGTAGGAAGAAGAAGCAGCAGCACAAAGAATAAAGATAAAGACGTTTTACATGTTTGGCACTTAGTTGACAGTCTTATCCAGAACAGCTTACAGTGGTTAAATTTGCATGCACCGCTGCTGGCGACACTCCCATTAAAGTCTTATTCAGGCTGCTGTTTACATGAGCTTTTCATCCTGTCACAGAGTCTTAAGAGAATACTCCTGTTCACAGATAGCATGTTCCAGCAGCCAAACAGTCTGCAAAGCATTGAGTTAATAGTGACCCTCCTCTTTGACTTAAGACTGACATATTTTAATACAGGTCAAAGCCAAAAAAGGTCCCTGTAGTAGATGCATTTGTAAGTACTTTTCACTGCACTGCTTTTGGACTAAAAGTAATGCCTGTAATGCCAGGCAGAGTGAGTGAGTGAGTGCTTTGATTTGATTTGTCTGTTTCAGGAAATTAGCTAGTTACCAGGTTTCTCAGAATTAGTTTAAGTGCGTCCTTAGTCTCGCATTGCCAGACCTTCCTCCACAGCACTGCGGAGGAAGGTATGGCTAGTCCACACAGCATTCCGGGATGGGAGAAAAACGTGCTCTGGTTTATTGGCATTTCTTTAAACCAATCACAATCATCTTGGGCGGCGCTAAGCACCGGACTAAATTACGGTGCCTCTGCAAACTAGCCTCTGGAAGGAACTTGTTTTGGTGGAACGTAGACGTTCAAAAGTAGTTTTAGTGTTGCAACAGAAAACTCAGATTGGACAGATAGTCTAGCTAGCTGTCTGGATTTACCCTGCAGAGATCTGAGGAGCAGTTAACCATAGTCCTCAGAAATCCACCGGAGTTTAGAATGAAAAGGAGCATAAGGTGAGGGACATCTGGCGGATTTGGTTAAAATGTGTGCTACATTTGGATTGAAACCGGTCTAGACACTCTGAGGGAGTTTTGCCAGGTTTGAAATAATTATTGGAGTGACATATCGTACAATATCTGTAGGCATTTACAAGGCGTGGAGGGTTTAGGAAACTAGACCCACATAAAGTACTACAAGTCCGGATATCTCAGCTTCGGCTGCATCAATTTTGCTATTCTTTTTTTCAAATCCGTCTTCCACAAGTCCCAAACTCAATGGAAGTTCAAGACTAAATCCCTATTAATATCAAAAAACTGATTTGGCTGGGGACAAAGAGCTGTAGTCACCTTATGATGAAGTGTATAGTAGTTGTTAAAGGAAATGGAAGCCATTATCTTAACTGTCTGCATAATACCAGTAATAGTAGTGTAATTTGATCATGTTAAATCATGTTTGTGACCCTGAGTTTGTCTTTTAATGGTTGTGTTGTTGCAGGGAAATGAGTCATTGGAGGCTTCGGAAGATAATTAAGTTTGTGCCTCTGCTTTTGTAGCTTTTTGATTGTGGTGGCATTTAGTTTACTAAAGCCCCTAAAGTCATTTTTTCCTCATGCACCGACTGAAAATAGGTTCAATTTTCCTGGTTTGAATATGAGCTAATATTAGTCTTCAAAAATCCATCCCTGAATGCCTCCACTCTTCCTCTGGCCTTGAAGCCTGCACACATCTAAGTGCTTTTGAAATGACGGCAGCAGGGAGAAGGCGCTTTGCAAATGAGATCTCAGTCTACTTGGTGATCCATCCCTTGTGTTTCCGCCCGATTTCTTATTTCACCCCCGCCGCCCCCCCACCCACCCCCTCCCTCTCTCTCGTCTCTGAATTGAAGCCTTTGAAGATCATCGGCATGTGGAAGAGACATCTTTATCAGTCCCAGAGTTTGCGACTTTGTTGACGGAGCTCCGCGCACAAACACACGCACGCACAGAGGAAGATGCAAACAAACAATACGAGGCTTGTCTTTTGGAATTGGACGGTATGCTGCTCTGAACTTCCTCTGTAAGTCAATACTCGCTTCAGCTCCTCCCTACTTTTCTCATTAAGAGAAAAAACAAAAAACCCGGTAACAGCAGAAAATAGAGATCTATCACAAACCATTACTGCCTTCTGTTCCCCCATTTGTTGTTCAGGGCCCGTTTGATCATCAAAACTGAGTGTGCTAATTGCTGCTTTCTCTTTGATCTCGGCGGTGCTGTGGAGGTCCTCTCTGGCCCAGGCTTGAGCTCCTCTCCTCCACTCTTTCTTTTCTATTAAGGTAGTCCAAACAAACTGTTAGCATAATGTTTCTTCATCAATTAGCATCATATCTCCTCCGCTGTCTTCCGGGCCAAACTGCCGACGGCTGTCTCAGATGCTATTTACGTCCCTAGCATCAACCCGTCCAAACCTAAATTAGTTATTGCACTAACTCTTAATCACAATATGATGCAGGGCTCGCTGCCAGACAGGAGTGGCGGCAGACTTGGCTCACAGGAGCTTTTATTTGCTTTAAAAAGCCTGCAGGTGGACCTAATTGTCGGATACAACTTTTAGGTGGCTGATGAAAAAACAATATCAAAAATGTGATTGCTGTACTCTGAAGAGTGACTTCAAACTGTTGAAAACAAAAAAGTAGCACAAACGAATAAATAAATTAAAAAGAAGAGACACATAATGTTGATACCGAAGTTAGAATGAGTTATAATCTGTAGCTTCAGGCAGTAGGAGCCAGCCACTGTACATCTACATTTCATATTCCCCCGCATCCCTATCCTCCTAAACCAATTCAAACATGCGGATGTCAAACCCACTTAGTTGTAAAAACTGAGAGCAGGCGACAGTTTACATAATAATCTGCTTATTCTGTGAGAGAGCTGCATATATTGTAGCTCGCACCTGGAACGGCTTATTGCGAGTGTTGGCCTCAGATTTTCTGTTCCACTGGTTGAAACCAATTGCCCATGTGCCTGAAGCGCTGACACATTAGCATGGCAAAAGAGGAGGAACTGTCAGCTGGAGCCCCTGCGCCGAAAACAACAACCCTGGGAGGCCTGTGTCACCAGCCTCATGAGCGTAAAAACACTATTGCGCTGACATTTCTCACACATTTATTATCTCGCCCTCCCACGTAGCTAATTTCAACCCTCCTTTGTCTTCCTATCAGCTTCTTAGCCTGCCGCCCATTCTTAATCCCTTGAATAGACTTCAGGTAAACATGTGTGTGGTCGGGTTGCTCATGACTTGCTTTTTCTCTCTGTGTGGTGTGCCAGCGGAGAAACAGCGTGGTGCTGGACACGTCCTTGCTGTCTCGGTTGAGTCATAAGCGGCTGATGGCGACTTTCCAGGTGGAGGCGCAGCGTGGGGAGCAGGACCTCTACCGCTGCATCACGCTGTCGCCCAGGGGCGCCGCCGTCTCCAACTTTGGAGAGCTCATCGTCAGAGGTGAGCTAGATTTAGCAACACGTGACTAATTTAAGCAGCGCTGGGCGAGAGTTAGCAGAAGGTGTATTCCCCCTCCTCTATCCAACCGCCAAAGTAACAAGGAGTTAATGGAATTAGTCATAACTACCTGAATTTCATATTGTAATCCCTCACAATCATTACCGAAAAAGTAATCACATTACGTTACTCAGTGATACGTTATTACCCAACACTGAGTTTACCAGACATTTTATATTTTATGTATGTATTTTAATGGATTAACTGGATTGCTCCAACCAAGTGTCATTGTGTAAATATATGCAATGACATAAAAAAATCCATCCATCCATCCATCCATCCATCCATCCATCCATCCATCCATCCAGTCTAGGTAGAGTTAATGGAATGGAATAGTTCAACATTTTGGGAAATAGCTTGTTTTTTATTTTAAGAGTGAGATGAGAAGATGGATACTAATCTGACGTTGGTGCATTAAGTACAGTGCCGCAGTCAGGATGTGGTTAGCCTAGCTTAGCATTAAGACTAGAGGTACAGATAGCCTGGCTCTGTCCAAAATGAAAAAGCAAAAAATGTCTACCAACACCTTCAAACTGTTTTTCGTCAAGGAATAGGTTCTATCATGTAACTCCCCCTAAAACCACATGTTGTACTTTTTGTATTTCTCTTTCTGTACAGGTGTAAAACACATAAGACACGACTTTTCAGTCAGTTTAGAGGTGTTGCTAGGTGTATTTTAGCGTGTATATTAGCCAGCTCGTTCTGGTAGCTCTTTCCCCCTGCTTCCAGTCATTATGCTAAGCTAGGCTAACAATGCCCTGCCTCCAGCTTAAAACGTACAGTGACACACAGACATTAGATTGATATCCATCTTCAAAAGCTAACAAACATGTTTAAAAAAATACTGCACTACCCCTTTAAGTAAACCAACACACATTCCCAATGTCTGTTGTTGTAATATTGTAAATGCCCTGTATGCAGGTGGAATCACCGTGTGTAATGTATCAGTCAACCCTCCCTTCGCTCACACACCACACACACACACACACACACACACACACACACACACACACAACATACTACATCATGCGGGGATAAGGAATTCATATGATGTTCGCTGGGTTGATAAGGGTCATATTATCCATCAAGGCTGGGGTTTTTATGTGAAGAGAAGACAGAATTAATTATGCAATTATTCATGCAAATAAGCTCTTATTCGGCATCATTAGAGGGAAAATTAAGAATTTACGGCATGCAAGAGTCGCTCTGTCTCTCTCCGTGTCTCTCTCACTCTCATAGTCCTGATGTGATTAAAAGATTTTTATGACTCAATGCTCTAACAGAGCAGAAATAATGTTATTGAAACTGTAAAACAAAAAAAGAGAAAATCAATGACAGAAATCCTTGACTTCTCCTTTGCTGGCATGACTTTGCTCTTTTCTGAAGAAAATCGTTGTTTGATTGTCTTTCAGTCTTTTCATTAGTGTTTTCAAGGGCGGATTTTCATCCATATTTCCCTGTTATTTCCAAGTCACTCACAAACAATACCAAGAACTTTATTCTGAAAGGCTTATGTATGTAGATATTCAGTATAATAACAAGGCATTCTTTTGTTGCAGTGCCCCCAACCCCAATTGCCCCCCCTCAGCTCCTGCGGGCAGGCCCCACCTATCTGATCATCCAGCTCAACACCAACTCCATCGTGGGGGACGGGCCCGTCATTCGGCGGGAAATCCAGTACCGAGCAAGCCAGTCCACGTGGACGGAGACTCACGGTGTGGGCTCACTTACCTATAAGATTTGGCATTTGGAGCCAGACACAGAGTACCGCATCAGTGTCCTGCTCACCCGGCCCGGGGACGGGGGTACAGGAGCACCGGGACCCCCTCTGACCAGCAGGACAAAGTGTGCAGGTGAGTCAGATCAGAGACCAAGTCATTTCCTGTATCTGTGTCACGTGGGTTTCGCCAGAAGTGAACAGGAACACAGATTATGATCTATTATAATATAATATTGGACCAGTTTGTCAAAGCCACATATCTCATGAACACTCTGGGCTCTATTTTAACGATCTAAGCACACGGCGTGAAGCGCATGGCGCAGGTGCGTTTAGGGCGTGTCCAAATCCACTTTTGCTAGTTTGACGGTGGAAAAAAGGGTCTGTGCGCCGGGCACATGGTTCAAAAGGGTTGTACTTAGTGTCTACATTAATTCATAGGTGTGTTCTGGGCGTAACATGTAATACACCAATCAGAGTGTCATCTCCCATTCCCTTTAAAAGCCAGGCGCATTTGTACCTTGGAGCATTGCTATTATGATGGGGGATTTGCACCTTAATATTTTTATTTGTAATCTTTTGCATGTTTGTGTGCTGCTGCGCTTCCGTGTGTGTGTGTAACAAGCATAGTGTGTGTGCGCTGTGCATAAGCCTAGGCGCATTTTACTAATTTGCTGTTAAAATAACAATGAAATGCTGCGTTATTGACTTTAGACCAGGTTTTTGATGGTCAATGGCGCGATCACTTCCCGCTGCCTCAAGATAGCAATACGCCCAGAATGCACCTGAACACACCTCACTGTAAGACCAGCACGCCCATGGATGCAAAGATGGGCGCAGGTGCTTTTGCTATTTAAACGACGTGGGCGCTGGACGGGAAATTGACCACTGCGTCGGTCTTAAACTAGCAAAGACACATGCATCGGGCTTTGCACTGCAAGATAGGGCTCTCTGACAATAAGATATTTTTCAGACGTACAAATCAGGAGGAAATTAACTGTTCGAGACCCGTTTCTGTCTCAGGACCAAACTCTCACCAGATCTTGCAACAAAGATAAGCCAATGTCAACTAACGTTCGCGAGCGCAAAAACAAAACACATTTTCATCATGCTAAATATGGCTTTTAGCTGTGTAAATATCTAATGTTAGTGAAAGAAAATATTCATGAATTAGGAAATAAATCTTTAGCTATAGAGTATATAGATCTTTGGTCAGATCAAGCATTGGTTACAATGCAACCAGAAACTGCTAATAGCTTGTGCTGCATGAGTTTTAATGGGGAAGATATGCCAAAATATACAAACCTATAGGAACTGACTTCATGGCAACATTTGCATCACCCAAGAGCCTTTAGGGAACTGTATCATGTTTCCATCCAGGCTAGGAATAAGAAAAAGAATAACAATAGTAGTGACAAAATCCATGAGTATTAGCATTCTGCATTTTGCACCATGAATACATATTTTGTTTGTGGCATGTTTCTATGGATGGCAACGTTTGCATGGTTTAACAGACACATTTCACAGACCGCAGAATGCCGTGAGTGACCTCTCAGAACCATGCTGTGTACTAATAATTATATAGCAATAGGATGTTTCTTAGCCCTACATAGAAAGTGTAATTGGACATGTGGCTTTTGATGCATTGCTATGGCAACACTAGTGTACAGTATGCTGCAAACTGAGGTCTCAAAATATCAGTACAAATGGAACAAACAGAAGACCATCTGGTTACTCCAGCAGTTCATGGATCCAAGATGCTCTGAGATTTGCCAGAGTTGTGAGCTGCAGCTGGGAGCCGCATCAAACTGTTTGACGCATCACTTAAGAACTTGTAGTTTGCCTGCAGCCTCTGAGAACAACAGGTGTGTTTGTTGTCATTGCGGCATGGAAGGTTCCTAATGCTTTTTATTTATCCCAGCCGAGGCATGCTTTCATCTACATTCATTTACGTGCAAGACATGGGTTGTGGGAGTTGTGTGAGATACAACAGAAGTGTGTGAAGATTGATGTTTGAAGCACCACACCCTTGGGTTAATGACTGGTCTGAACTCAGCTGTGAAAGAAAGTTTTGCTCAAGAGCTGGTGTTGTGTTGAGGTTCTGGTGTCACGCAGCAGACGACAGGCTCCTCCCGCCAGCTCTCGTCTGTGTTTTAGCCGCAGTGCTGCTCATCCGGGTGAAAAAGACACCCTGCCGCTCTGTCAAGTAGACGGCATGACGCCCCTGTCACCTGCCACACACTTTGATCCACTCTCGTCAGTGTCTTCGTCTCGCCCACCTCCTGTCAACTCCCATTGCTCAGATGTGAAGCTTTACCCCCCCCCGGGAGGATGGCAGCATATAGCCGAGGCCCTTTGACACAAAACTCTGGATGAATTTGTCTTCCGAATGTGTCACGGAGAGCAATTTCTTTTAGCACAGTGACTCCTCATTTTTGGACAGTCTTTGAGTGTGACATTTCATACCTACTGGTGCAGAGGATTGCAATCCCATGGGCCATTGTTGAGGGTGGCCACCTAAACCAATGATGTGCACTTGTGCTTTTTTCCCCCCAGTGGTCATGCTTTTTATGTGGCGGGGAATTCAGTCCGAAATCCATCACTTTCTGAACTCACCCCTTTCGATTTGAACAATTATTGTCCTACATGATAAAGTGCTCATATTATGCTTTTTGGCTTTTTCCCTTTCCTCTATAGTGTTATATATCTTTTTTGTGCACGTTATAGGTTTACAAAGTGAAAAAGCCCAAAGTCCACCCCAAAGGGACTTACCATCTCCAACAGAAAACACTGTTCACAAACTGCTCCAAACAGCTCTATTGTAGTCCAGCCTTTACTTCAGAGACAAACGTGGTCACTTTGTAACACACGTTATAATGCTCACCTAGCTGCTAGCGTGGCACGCCCTTATACTCTGCTTCTGACTGGCTAGTAGTCCTTACCTAGCTACTGCTCATGTGCGACTCCCAACAAAGATGGAACAGAAGTGAGATGTCTCACTCTATAGCTAAAACAGAGAGCTCAACACACAGGGTGAAAAGAGGAGCTGCAGCAATGCGCAGTACAACACAAATATGGTGTTTTTTGAAAATTGAGGAGATTTCTTGTCCCTGAATTTTAACTTGTAAAAAGCGCTTCAACTTGGATTTTGTTTTTCTTCATTTTTGTAATAATGAAATAATAATGAATGAAAACCTATTTGCTACAGGGTTGACACTTCTTTACATCTCCTGAAGTTTTCATGTTGTGAGCGCTGAAGAAGATGTCTGTGTGTTGGGTGGTTGAGTCAACTTTGAGCGCCCCTGTCTCCTGAACGGTTCATAATACTGGTTAATCAAACCATGTTCTAACACTCTCATATTGGTTAACATGTAGGAAAACTTTGGTTTGAATCAAAAGTGGTGAGCTCAGAAAAGGATTGATTTCTCCTGGTTACAAATAAGCCTCTTGACATGAATGCAGATGTCCCGTTCATGCACCTTTAGCATTCATGCTTCCTGTCTCTTGATTACGTTTTGATGTAATATTGGCATGTTTCAAATGTGTTTTGGTGGCCTAAATTTTAGTTTGTAGAAAAATTGGTAGTGTGTGTATTTCTTTCAGCCCATTCATCTCAAGACCTCAATATTTTTAGTGTCCAGAACCTTTCATGTATACCACCAATGCAATGCAATGAACAGCTTCGAGGACACACTCTCCAAAAGTGTGCGGTTTTCTCCCCATTTAAGTGACTATTTCTGTCGAGACAACAGGGACACAAAACACAGAGGGACAGATTTACTGCGTCTTATTTGCTGGTTTGTCACGCACAGATTTGACGAATTCTGCCCCAAACACAAGTGGTGTATTTATCAGACACAAGCAGGATGGAGTCACAGTTTGAATGTCAGTTTACAGGGTTTGCAAGATGCATCTCTTTCCTCATTGCATATGCAATTGACCCCTACAATCCAAAAGTATATCCAAAACTGTCCTACAGGTTAAAGAGCCCCTATTATACTTCTTTTCAGTGAATTATTTGTACTCTTGGGGTCTACTAGAATAGGTTTGCATGCCCTGATGTTCAAAAAACATATTATGTTTCTCATACTGCCCATTGCTGCAGCGCTTCAGCCTGAAACGCTCTGTCTGAGCCCTCGGCCCACCTTCCTGAAAAGCCCAGTCTGCTCTGATTGGTCAGCTGGCTCACTCTGTTGTGATTGGTCAACCAAATTCAAACACGCCACTGGGCGGGCTGTGCTTGCTCAGGCAGCACCTATGGGCAGCACATATGAAAAACTGGGCTGGCTTTCTCAATCAGTGACATCACTAATTGAGGAATTTCAAACCGGAATGGGGGCGAGACACTTCAGTCAGTTGAGAAAAAGTGTTGTCTATGGAAGAGAAAGCTCCATTTTCTTTTTTTTTTGTACTTTATACTAGAGATGGCCCGATACCATTTTTTGCTTCCCGATACCGATTCTGATACCTGAACTTGCGTATCTGCCGATACCGAGTACTGATCCGATACCAGTGTGTCATATATTTTATTATGTTTTAATAACTGTATACTACTATCCCTGTATGGATGTGATATTATTTATATCTTTGTTGTCAGTCTGGCTCAGGTTAAACTCTTTGTGAAACATGAACAATGAACGCCACAGAACTTTCTTTATTATGCAGTTTGACAGTCAGTTATAACGGAAAAAGAACATAAATAAACTACTTTAACGTAGATTTTCTTTAGGGCTTTATTACATGGAATCGGATCGGTGCATTAACTCAAGTACTTCCCGATACCAGCGTTTTAGGCAGTATCGGAGCCGATACTGATACTGGTATCGGTATCGGAACATCTCTACTTTATACATCTATTAAGTACACAATTACTAGATAACACACTAATAAGCACAATAGGACCTCTTTAAAGATTCTGTTCTGCTTGTTGTTGTCGACGACAGTTGATGGACACATAGAGCAATAAGCTGGTTAAAAACTATTAAAAGTTGTATTCTTTTTGCGAGGCCAATTTCTACTCTTCTTTGAAAACCATTTCAGGTTAATTTGTTAGGTATTGGATTAAACTGTCATAAAACCACGGAACATCAACATGATTTACAGGTTAAATTTTAGGAATTTGATACCTGCAGAAACTCATTGAATATATGCATGCCAGTAGTGGAAACCCCATGTGGTTTCAGTGGTAAGTAAGAGGGTGTACACTGATAGTCCATCATAATTCCAACATAGCTCCTGGCAGGAGGGACAGGCCTCAGTGGCAGCCCACTGAGGCAGTTGTTAAAGATGAGGAGCATGAGATGAAATGTGCAGACCCATAGGGACTCTTCCCCCATTCATCTCTTTCTCTTCCCCCGCTCATCTCTTGTCCGGCCTCCCTTTCCCTCCTTCACTCCCTCTGCCTCTGGCTAATCCCTCTGATTAGACTAATCAAGCTGAATGTCAGTTTGGGGGTAGGACTGCTGGAGGACTGGCGAGTGGAGAGCCCAGGACAGACAGAGCCTTCTGCCGTGCTGCTGTAATGATGAGTAATGGGATCTTGAGCAGACAGTGAACATTCAGTCAGCGGGCCCCTGGTGGCAGACCAGGTTAAAACAGGATTAGACTGCTATACAGAGCTGATATTGTTAAGAACGCGTGACATCAAGCCAGTTCTTCTCATGCACCTTTGACATGACGGGTATGATAGAATTTTAAAAAGTTAAATTTTTCCTGTATGATTGATTGATACTATTCCATGGGAAGGTTTTGGCTTGTATCAGTTGTGAAGACACTAATCAGCCATCTCTCTTCTAGAGCTGGGCAGTGTATCGATATTATATTGATATAATGATATGAGACTAGATATCATCTTAGATTTTGGATATCGTAATATGGCATAAGTTTAGACTTTTCCTGGTTTTAAAGGCTGCATTACAGTAAAGTGATCTCATTTTCTGAACTTACCAGACTGTTCTAGCTGTTCTACTATTTGCCTTTATCCACTTAGTCATTATATCTACATTACTGATGATTATTTATCTAAAATCTAACTGTGAAGATATTTTGTCAAAGCACCAATTGTCCAGCCTACAAAATCGTCGCAAATCGACATCGAGGTATTTGGTAAAAAATATTGTGATATTTGATTTTCTCCATATCGCCCAGCCCTACTTTCTTCCACCCTTTTTGGAAAGAGCAAACATCTTTCAGATCAGCCAGGACTCTGAGGACATTCCCTTCCCCCGTCTTGTCTCTCTGTCCCCTCAGAACTCATGTCTCCTCCGTGACATTGCTTGCTTCATTCCTTCACGCAGCAGCTTCTGATCTATGTTTAGCGAAGCAGCAGGGCTGTAGCAAGTAGCTAGTAGTAGTTAGTAGCTCCTCCTGGCCCCCAGCAGTCTGCAGCTCTGCACTGCCGGTCTGTTCCATGCTGAAGGCATTGACCTCCTCTTGGTTTATCTGATCTCTCAGCAGTACACTTGAAGATCCAGGACAGGCTACAGGACAGACATAACCCTGCCGTGTGCTTGAAACTGCATGACAGGGACATGGACATCCGCAATCACAGCTTCAACACGACAGCATTAATTAGGCTTCACATTGATTCTCTACCGAGGCCGTGCACTGGTCTCCTACTGAACCTCATTCATGTAAGGAGAGATGGGAATGTGAAATGTTGTGTTGCATTCTATTTCTTCAGGCAGTTTTAGTTTTTCATTGATTCACCCCTCGGTGACCTCGTTTGTAAAGTCAGCTGCAACTGTTGCTGTCTTCTTTTCCCCATCGGTATCTTTTAAGCTGTACTGGGTAAGAGTTTTAGGTAAAAATACTCTTGTCTTGTCAGCATAAATCTCAAACTTGTGCTGCAACAGAGAACAGCATCTCATCCCCTCTGACTTGCAATAAACCGATCATAGTTTCCCATCCATTCATTTTCTTTTCAGTAAATGTCCAGTGGCACCAAAGTAGCCAGACATCTGTCTTCCTAGTCACGTCCTGTAGGGGGATCCCAAGATGGTCCCAGGCTGGATGGGATGTATAGTCCCTCCAGCATGCTCTGGGTCTGCATTTGGGTCTCCATCCAAATGGACACTTCAGGAACAGCTCCACAAGGAAGCATTCAAGAGGCGTCCTGATTAGAAGTCCAAACCACCTCAACAGGCTTCGGTTCCTAGCATCTCCTTCCCAATGACAGCAAGCTTTTATTGGTCTAGGACCAAAGTGTAGTCTGTCATGTCTCTCGGCCAAGTCACGAAAATAATTTTTGACTCTAGAATCCCTCCCCCCAAAAATCTATTTGCATTTTCTACCTGCAATCTCATAGATTTACCTGATTTGTCCAAAGGTTTTTTTGCTTTTGAGTATTGATTGCTGTCAGGGAGCTTCTTCCTTTACACTGTTTAACTTGTTTTCTTGTGTGGCCCCTTTGGTTTCCTCTGCAAAAGCTGGTAAATATAAGCAGCTCACTGTTTGCACTTTATTGATGTCATTTCTGCTTCCTGTCCCTCTTCAGAGCCCATGCGTGCGTTGCGAGGTCTGACAGCTGCAGAGATCCAGCCCCGGCAGCTGGGCCTTCAGTGGGAGCCGCTGGGCTACAACCTAACCCGCTGTCACACCTACTCCTTGTCCCTGTGCTACCGCTACTCCATGCCAACAGGGGGCAGCGGAGGGAACAACGCCACTGTCAGAGAGTGCCTGTCCGTGGATCGCAACACCTCTCACTTCACCCTGAGAGACCTGCCACCCTTCCGCTCGGTCCACGTCCGGCTGGCACTGGCCAACCCCGAAGGCAAGAAGGAGAGCAGAGAGGTTACCTTCCAGACTGAGGAAGACAGTGAGTGGGCCGTTTTATTTTTTATTTTATATTTATATATTATGGAGAGCAGGATGTTATGTTATGTATGCACTGAAGCTCTTTAGAGTCATCGTTTCTTAGCTCTGGCTTCAGAACTTCTTGTTTTTTCTAGTTTTCTTTGCATGCTCCCTCATGCTCAGATAATTATTGTGCATTGCTTACACACATCCATGCCTTTAGTCATCCAGTACCAGCAAAAAAAAAAAACCCACAAATATTGACTCACAAAATAAGCTGGATCAGCGTAACTAAATGGAAGATCAGCCTTATGAATGGAGACCAGTGGAACATTAATCAGCTCGGGCCGTGGACGGAAGCAAAATGGCAAAATAATTTTGCTTATCTCTGTATTAATATTTTCCTGTGTACATCAGCAGATTAGACACATTCTCATGCAAATTCCCAGAGTGGAAGTACAGAAGGTCAAACAATTGTTGTGAAGAATAAGCAAGACTTTTCAATGTAATTGAATGCCACTCAGGGAGATTTTTGACCCAGCGGAGAGAGTCGGAGGGAATGACAGTTATGATATGAAATTGGCCTCATTTTTCTTTCTATTGCATCCTCCAAATGCATTTGAATTGTTTTACATTCAATTTTACAGCAAGATTAAAAAATACCAAGCAGTGCAGGAGATATGAAAAAACAGACTTAATTATCTACACCTACACATTGCAGTCTTGTAGGCAGGAGGAAATGAATTTGCATGAATGGAATAACATACAGCATGGTATTTTTCACTCGTTAGATTTGAGTGGTTAGGAAGTGATAAGTTAAAAAGCACTGTCAAAAAAAAGCACCAATGGAAAGTTTTGCTTTTGAGCCACTGAATGCCGGTCTGACAGTCTGACATACTAACAGTCCCCAATCCCCCTGTCACAAGGAGAGCCGCCATCACCCTCACAACTACAGTAATTGAGCCGCAGCCGGTGACAGTTCCTCCTGCCTGTTTCCTATGGGCTCAACAAACAAACACTGGTGTAGCACTTTGCCTACGCTGTGTCTCTGCTTCTTCTAGGAAGCACATTTGCCTGTCGATGTTTCATAGATACAGCTGGATGTTCTTCTAGCGTGTGTTGCCTACCTCAGCTTCAGCTTCTAAGGCAAACAGACAAGCCAAAGACGTTTCATAATGCAAGAGAGTAGCATTCAGTAATTCAGTCACTGTTAACACACAAGACTTCCCTACTGCCTTTGCAGAAATAAAAAGTCACAGCTAGTTTATTTTTTTTAAGCTTTGGAAGCATTGGAATTACAACATACAGTGATGTTAAAGCACACCAATTAGTTTTTTTCTTTATGTACAGTAGCATAAAGCTAATTTGTCTCAAGGATAGTTTGAAAAAGTAAAAGTAACTTTAGTATAAGTACCCTAGAATAAAACACAAAAATATAAATAACATAAAATATATAAAATATAAAAAACTTACCTCAATTATAACTTGTCTCCTGCTAGTTGTACTATAACACTTACTTTTAAAAAATAAGTTTGGAGACACTACCTTATTTAATCATTAAATCAATAGATATTTTTGTGTCTGTGTTGTAGTTTGTAGATGGTCCCTAAGCACTGGTCCGGTCTTACTGCCGTCTCACTGCTGGCTGCTCATAGAGACCAATGTTATTTCTCCAGGTTGGAGGACGGCTCGTTTTGATGAAAATGAGTTTGTAGCTCGTTGTTAACCTTACTAAGTTAGGAAAGATGCGTCGTTTGTAATTTGCGTCGTTTTAATTTATAACATTTCGCTATAGTCATTGATCCTGGAAGTTCGCATCTGTGAATATCTTTCTAACTTTGCTTACTTTTATAAAACCGAGAGCACGGATTATAAATCCGTGTCAACAGTTTATAAAACCGAGAGCACGGATTATGAATCCGTACGTACAGTTTATAAAACCGAGGGAACGGATTATGAATCCGTGTTCACAGTTTATGAAACAGAGGGAACGGATTTTTATTCTGTGCGCACGGTTTAGTTTTTTTTTCTCAGCTGACCCCAGGGGGGCTCCGTAGATTCCTTTGTAACTTAAATAGTCATGACTAAATATGCAACAATCAAAGTTTGAGAAAAAACATTCTTAAGTATTATTAATAAATAGTTAAACACTGAAAAATGATCAGGACTAATATAAATAATAATCCGGGACTAGTATATTTTTTTTGTCACTTGACGAATACAATTGCGAACATTGATATCATAACTAATATGGCCTAAACTATTGAAATTAGGACCAAGTTGTAATAACCACAAAATTACTTTTTAAATCTAAAATTTCACTTATTTCATCATGCTGCTTTTTTACAAGAGTGGGTATGGAATTGCATAATTCCACTTCTTTAACCAAAAAGCAACATCGTGCAGGTATTTTTGCACACTGTATTAGACTGTCACGCTTTATTCATGGTGTTATTTTGCTTGAGCTTTCATTTTCTGTATCTTCCTAAATGTCCCTACATTTTAAAAATGGAAATACGATTCACTAGAAATGGATGTAGCCAGGTTTATTCTGGAATCCTTTCAGGTGGGACACTGTTTTATCACTTCCCTGCACAACACTATCAGACTTAGTAACCTATTATTTTCTCTCCGCTTGAGAGCTCTCTTAATTCTCATTCTGTGACATGTTGAGGCTAAAAGGCTGTTATCACTGAGTGGTAACCACAGCACACCAGAACAACTGTGAATGGTTATTTACCCTAAGAAATTAGTAAACTGCCTAGCACTCTCTACCCAAAAAGTGGGCAAGGTCCTTTAGGGAGATGCATCTCATTAAGCGGGAAAGCGCAGAGAGTTACTCAGCCAGTTCACAGGTTGGATCACTTTGCTGTTTCTCTGTCAGTATGGTGCTAAAGACGAAATATCGACTGTCATCCTCCAAGACACGGTGCTCTGTTATCAGACAGTAGAAGCCAGAATCTCAATTCATCCTGAGGGCTGCGAGCAAGCCAGTCCTCCGTTTCTTTTCATCACCTCCCTTCTGCTCTGTCTCTCTATCCCCTCTTTATTCACCCTCCTCCATCCCTCCCTGGCCCTGCGCCTTTTTCACTCTGTCAAAGGTGTTTTTACCCCCTGGTATGCCTGCACAGGATTCCATTAACTTGAGATCCGAGCGGAGTGTTTGTTTCAGAGAAGGTTGTTTTTCTCTCCTGCTGTAGTTCCTGGCGGCATCGCTCCAGAGTCCCTGACCTTCACCCCGCTCGATGACATGATCTTCCTCAAGTGGGAGGAGCCTGTAGAGCCCAACGGTCTCCTCACGCAGTACGAGGTAGGGTACCTTGTTAGTCATGCACACCAAAACATCCACAACGATACTGCAACCTTCTCATCACACACTTAGGCTACGTTTACATTGCTAGAATTTGGTTTTTAAGCGGAGTTTTGAGCCAAAAGTGATCACCGTGCGCAAGTGTTTTGAGCTCTAGTAGAACTAATCTACGTTTAAACTAACTCGCCCAAACCACATATCTCATCAACATTCGCGTATACTGGGCATAAACAGGAAAGCAGCATTTATACTCTGCCTGTTGCTGGTAGTTGCCATGGTAACATTAGTAGCTTAGTCTCAGAGAACAAGACGCCATGACCCAATCAGGCGGCGAAACGTCAGTGTCTGTGATGCCAAAGGTCTCTGTTTGCAGCCGTTGAGACTAAAGCCTGGTTCACACGGGACGATTTTAAAATTGTCGGCCGATTTTCCAATCGCACACACGGCAAAATTAACACATCACACACGAACCGATTTGACTCCCGAGCATTCCCAGGTCAGACGGAAAATCTCGCAAAATCCCTCGAGATCAAACGTGACTTCAGAGTAAACAATCATGGCGGACGAAGAGGATGCAGTGGCGATAATTTGTAGTTTGTTTTTAACCGAAAGAAAACGTTATCAAAAGAAAAGGCGATGGTCAAAGAAGTGGAGACAACGCGAGCATGGACTATACTTGCTATACTTATCTCTGACGTCCACCGGACTTTCTGGTGCGCCATGCCGCCGGCTGTTTTCATTTTGTTGATTTGCTTTCCTCGCCGCCTCCTCACCTCGCTTTCTGATTGGCTACACGCCAGTCCACAGGCTGCATGCTCGTTTGTCCCCGGGGGACACCACACACGAGGAGAAATCGGGCCAAAACAATCCAACATGTTGGATATCCCCGATTTGAGATCGGGGCGGTCCCGACGTCCTCCCGAGCAGACGAGAGCAGTCTTAACACACCACACACGGCAGGAATATCTGATCAAATTATTTTACGATAATCGGAGCATCCTTAAGATTGTCGGAAGGGGTGAATCGGGGCTAAATCATCGGCCTAATTATCCTGCCGTGTGAACCAGGCTTAAAACACAACCCCGCAGATTCCAAACCAAAATGGGTCAGAAGTGTTTTCAAATGTCTCCGGTTTAGGGGCTCTGAAACGCCAGAGCAGGGGGAATGCGAGGTGTAAACGTAGCAGAAGATATTCGTTTTTTAATCCAAAATGTAGCAATGTGCAATAGCAAAAATCCACAATCCACAACGATACTGGAACCGTCTCATCACACACTTATAGTGCGTTCCATATACCTCGGAAGTCGGAAGCCGGAGCTGGGAATGACGTCACACCCGAGTTGACCACATTCCATTAAAACAAGTCTGATTTCACTGCTCTATCTAGGTTAGCCATTGTTAGCAATACCAGTTGATAACAACGCATTAGGCTGTTTTTGGTGCATACAAATAGCATAACATGTCCACAGATAGACATTGGACAGTACTGTGTGTACGACTGATATAATGAGACACAAAAACGACGGAGTGCTAATGAACTGTGTATTACTACAACTTTCACTGCTGTTGATGCACGGAACAGCGATGTTGGATTTCAAAGTTGACTTGCTCAGGGTACAGTGAGGTTAACTGACTTCCCAAGTCGGAAATCCGACTTCAGTGAGTGTGTTTCCGTCTTAGAACTCAGAAATGTTCGACTTCCGAGTACAATTGGAACGCACCATAATCCTCTCCAGGTATAGGATGTTGTTTTCCCCTTGCCAATATCTATTTTAGTCATCCTCCATCAGAATAATGACTCCGATCAGGGAAATGTCCTCTGCTCCCTATAAAGACTGTACTGCTCGCCCTCTTTCATTTCCCCCAGGCTTGTTTTTTTCTGGTTGTTGCCCAAACGCTGGTAGCAAACATGAGCCTGAGCCACAGGAGTGGGGAGGACCCACTTTTCACAGTTCATCGGATTTACTGTACATGTTCATATGGTAATGAAGCTGAAGCACAGACTTCAGGCTGTAATTACATGGGGGACAACCCCTCTAATTACTTATTTGCCTAAGAGATGCCTCAACAAGGGGGCAACTTTAAATGTTTCTAATTAATTATTGATGGCCCCATATCAACCGTAGACCTTTGTAGTATGGGCTTTGGAGCTTTTTTCCCCCGTTAGTAGATGTGAAGGCCCACTATGGCTTCACACATGGTCGTCTGATGGGGAGAGAAACTAGTTTTTATTCACAAGCAGAAGACGCTTGGAAAGTAATGGACTAGGCAGGAAGTTGAGTAGTGCTGTAACGTTGCTCAGCATACAGATGAGCTGACCTCATCCCTAACCTCCAAATACTACTGCTCTGAATGTATAAGACTAGATTTCTTCTTGAGGTCGATACCATTGTCAGTGTTGGAGAGTCACAAATCTGCTAACAAAATATCAGCCAATATGTGTTTGTTTTCAGGGGGGGTTTGTTACCACATATGGGACGGCACCTGGTGGGCCCTCACACAACCTTGACAACGTGCGCAGCGTTGGCACAAAGCTTAGAGATTTGTTTGAACTATTTCCCAGTCCAGATCTCACAGCAAACAGGAATGCAAACATATCACAAGAGCAACTTTTACCTTTTCCGTTGTCTGAATGTAATGGCCTATACTCATTGTGCATTTCCATTGACTCCAATGAACCCTTTTGTCTGCCTGGACAAAACCTAAAAAAGCAACAATGACAAATACTCAATGTAATTGAAATGTTATGGTCACTACATTTGAATAGGGTGTTTACCGTTTTTTTGGGTATGGCTCCATTGTGTTTCTAAGCTGATCAGACAAATGTATGTCCATTCAGAGATTTAAGACATATATTGAAAAATATATATTTTAACCTGTTTGTGACTTTGAGGATTTGCCTCACATATCATATACCCCAGTAAAATGTATCTGTCATAAGCTGATATTGGTCCATAACGTCAGCCGTGCTGATATATGGGTCGGGCCCTCTATATACTTACAATGGTGGCTGTGGCTCAGAGGTAGAGTGGTTGCCCCTTAACCACAAGATTGACGGTTCGATCCCAGGCTGCTCCGCCCACGTGTCCCCTGAGCAAAACATTGAACCCAGTACTTAAGATGGGTTGTATGCAGTAATTGAATTTCACTACGTTGAACTGTCAATTGTATGCAAGTTTAGGGTTTATTCACAAGGGGACTTTGTCAACAGTGTAAATGGCTTATGGAACTTCTGGGAAAAGGGAGAAAATATAAGGACTGAGTTACTGTATTGAGCAAAGAACAGTTAAAATACTAAACAAGACAAGAGCAATCATCATGTTTGCTTTATCAGCTAATCCAGAAAACTGTGTAAAACCAGGGCAGCAGTGCTGTAGAACGAGGATATGACACAGAATCTAGCCAAGTCTAAGTGCAGCAAAAGATTTATTAGATCAGCGCTGTGAGACGACATCTTAAGATTAATTGAGAGGCATTTCTCGTGAGAGAGCCTTTAAATAAAATGCCATCTAAATTCAATCTTTCAGCTAGTGTGAATAATAGGCTGTAGGCTGTGGAAAGCATAGGGCAGAAAGTTTACAGGCTTTGTACAGTAAGATTTGTTTGGACCTAATAGTGGTACAAGTTGGGGGATACTTACTATGACCTAATTTGAACATATGCCTAGGTGAAAGCCAAAACTATAACTTTGACACTTTTGAAAGTTGGATCATTTCCATACACTCAAGACCTCATAATGGGCATTTTTATCAGCGCTACAGGGGTGGCGATGTTGGTCGAGCGGTCGTCGGTCAATCGGTCCACCACTTTAGTCCTGAATTAAGCCCAGTTCAGATCAAATATTCGCTGGCCGATATGGAGAAAATCAGATATCACGATAAAATCAGATATCACGATATTCTTAACCAAATGCCTCCATGTCGATTTTGTAGGGTTGACTATTGGTGCTTTTACAAAATATTTTCACAATTACCTTTTAGATAAAAAATCATCAATACTGTGGATATAATGACTAAGTGGTTAAAGGCAAATAATAGAACAACTAGAACAGTCTGGTATGTTCAGAAAATGAGATCACTTTACCGTAATGCAGCCTTTACAACCAAGAAAAATGCCCAGCCCTACTTGCAACGCGCCGGTCTGCAACGTTCTGAAACCTGCCAGTCTACACGATGCAAATACTACTCCAAAGCAACGACTCTCTGTTCTTCCATTCTAACTTATGACTTTTCAGGCTTTTTTTGCAGCTGGATAAATGCAGTGAAACGATGAAACGGTAAAAACGTTTTATTTCTCTGATTTCTGCTCCCTCTCTTCAGTCACTCTCTAGCTCACTCGACCACATACCCCACTCCTTGAGCCTCCGTCTAAAGCTCTGCCATTTCAACCAGCTGACAGTTTGTAACATAGAAATAAAATGGCTTATGGATCATTTTATTTCTATAGTTTGTACGTAGCTGACTTTACAAGCTGACTTCTCTATTGGCTGTTGAAACAGGTGACGTCCCTTATGTTCTAAAACCAGCCTCTGGAGACTCGACCAGCTGAGTCGCAGCGACGCCATCAGCTGGTTTGAGTCGAGCTGAGAGGGGCCGGTTCAGACCGCTGAAACTTTTCCCTGCAACGTTCTAAAACGGTTTTGTCTCATCGTAAATCTCTGGTCTGAACTTGGCTTTAGATTTTCATCAAGCAGCATCATCCGGTCATAATTTAAATATGTCTCGTACTTTGGTTCATAACCTAATACCTGCTAAACGAATGACATTCCCATCAGCCTCAGCTGTATACATATGTTAGCATGCTAACGCACTAAACTATGATAGTGAACATGGTAAACTTTATACCTGTGTAACATCGACATGTTAGCGTTGTTGACATTGGCACAGAGCACCGTTGTGTCAATGGAAACCCTCCCAGAGATCCTGGCATGGCTGTAAACTCTGCTTTTCTTCCCTTCCCCCCTCCCCGTTTCCAGATCAGCTACCAGAGTATCGAGTCATCAGACCCAGGCATTAATGTGCCAGGTCCTCGTCGCACAGTGTCCAAGCTGAGGAACGAGACCTACCACATGTTCTCTGGCCTGCATCCTGGAACCACCTACCTGGTGTCAGTCCGGGCCCGGACCGCCAAGGGGTTCGGCCAGACGGCACTCACCGAGATCACCACCAACATCTCTGGTGAGGCCTTGTGCTGACTGCTGTACCATTTTGTGTGTGTGTGTGTGTGTGTGTGTGTGTGTGATTGAGAGAGTAAGAGCAAAGTATGGTCTTGAATGGTAAACGCCAATGCACTTAAATGCTGATAATGCATGCAAATAATGCCAGATAAGGCATCATGGGCCACTTTAAAGGGAAAAAAAAGTATCATTCCCAACAAGTGATTTTTTTTTTTAAAGCATTTGCAGACAATAGCAAAGAAGACTGAGTAATGACTTGTAATTTGCTTCTTTTAAAGAGCTTTTGATTAAATGACACACATGCGTTCAAATTGTACAAATGATCTTCATTTTCCCCGAGCCAAACAGCTTTCTGACGTGCAGTGCCTTCGTTTGATGAACTGAGAGCAGACCTGTATTATAGTAAACCACAAATGTTCATCTTGAATGGTTTGTGTGAAAACAGCTTTGTTCAGCCAACATTGGCGCTAACTGAGTCTGTGTTTACCATTCCAAGGCGACGCAGCAGCTCCGAAATGAAAGAAGCCCTGTTCGGTCTGGAAAATGTGTCTCTAGGGAATGGGACAACACTCCCATCTACAAATGGGTGTCTGCGAGTGTCTGTGTCACTAATTGTGTTTACTCTGATGGAACAGCATGTGCTATTGTGGTGTTTTCCCGTAAGAAAAATACAGTGGAATATGTCTAGTGTGTGGATGATTAGGATTTTTCAAGGAATCCAATGTGTAACGTGTTTAGTTGTGTGTTGCCCGTTCACAAACTTGTCCTTTTTCATGAATATTTACCACCACCATCAATTCCAAGTATTCCTATTGGCTTGGAATTTTACATTTGCATTCACATGAACTGGGGTAGACGCTCTATATTCATGTGCCATCTTGAAATACGTTAGCCGGTAAGGGACATGCATGACTTGCGATATATGATCTCAACGCTAAGTGGGAGAAATTCCCACACATTGGACCTTTAACTAACGTAGTCATTATATCCACATTACTGATGATTATTTATCTAAAATCTAATTGTGTAATTATTTTGTGAAAGCACCAATTGTCAACCCGACAATATCGCCGCAATATCGACATAAATGTATTTGGCCAAAAATATTGTGATATTTGATTTTCTCCATATAGCCCAGCCCTAGCCGACAGCTGTCAAGGTAACCAATTCAACATGCAGTATCGCATGCTCTCTCCAGGCTCAGCCGTCAGGAAAGCCCATTGGGGAGCCTGATCCTGCACCGATTTTGGAAGCAAACAAGAAGGTGTAATGTTTCACTATTAGTCTATTCATAATTCATGCTGGATTCAAGCACCTAAACATGCGCTGGCTCAAACCCTCCTCGACACAGCCATGTATAATGCAGACCTCAGCTGCTGTGTGCAGGCGTGAGTGTGTGTTTTCTGGATGACAGGTTACACAAGTAGCTTTTTACAACAAGCATTAATGCCCTGCCTCCGTAGCAGGAACGTTTCCAATTCCATTTTGGAGCCTTTTTGTTTTTGGCTTATCTGTTGTACCAGGATAGCCATTTGCTTCACTACATACTCCAGTTAATTCACTCCCTGTAGTAAACAGAGATGGGAACACTCAACCTCATTGTCCCCAGAGCTGTGCTGAGGTTGTGCAGCTTTGAGATCTGTCCTAATTATATTATAAGGGCCTCTTGTTTTCTCTGTAGTTGGCTGCTGTTTCTAGTCATCATCAGTCAGTGGCACAGTGTGGGAGGCCTCCACGTACTGCAGCACACAGGGGACATGTGCGGGTAATGAATAAAGATAGCACACTACTATTTCATGTATCGGTGGAAAAATTACTAAAATATCCAAGCACAAGTGCAGCTACATGGCTTTAAACTCAAGGAACAGTTTGAGCGCGGCACTCAGTAAGTGTAATACGTTACTTTTTTCTTATTACGCCTTAAAAACAATTTATATTAACTTACTTATTACTTAGTAACGCGTTACTGCCGCAATACTGCTCAGATAATGCAAACATGAATTGATTTCTTCCACAGTATTTCAACTTCTTTTGACTCTGGTTTCTGTACTTTATTTATCCCCTCAGCCCCGGTGTTTGACTATGAAGACATCCCGTCTCCGCTGAGTGAGTCGGAGAGCACCATCACTGTGCTGTTGCGCCCTGCACTGGCGAGAGGGGCTCCAGTCAGGTACTTCTAATACACTGCTCACTCCTAGGCCAGCATTCATTCAGCACTCTTCCGCACTCTGATATTTATAGCTGCAGTCAAAAAGAGCTCTCTTATAGCACCCGACGACTTGCAGCATAGCCAATACCAATTTAAGTACAATGTTTGAAGAACCAGAGAGGTTTTCTGTTCACTTTTTGTTGATTATATCTGTTCCTTTAATAGAGTGAGGTGTTTTCTCTTTGTGCTGCCTGAGCTAGTTTTGAAACAACGGCCAAAAACAAGGAGTGAACCTAAATATAGCTCTCTCTGTCCTGAAACCTTTACCATGTCAGCGTTGTTAGCGTGTTAGCCATGTGCTGGAATGACAGCACATGCCAACCAATCACATGTTGACCGGTTGACAGCTGTCACTGTAACGAGCACCACACTCCAATTTCAGGCCGGTTTCAGGCTTGAGAAAAACCGGAAGCACAAGGCTATGAGGCATGCCAGGCTCTGCCAAAGACAAACAGAGCAGGGCTGAATTTTTTAAAATATATTTTGCATTTAATGTTTGGTGTCTTAGTAGTAAACGTAGTAGTAGTTAACTGCTCTTTAATGTTTTACGTGAAGCACTTTGAGTTGCCTTTTTGCTGCAATGTGCTAAAATAAAGCTGCATGCCTTACATATGACAGAACATGAACATGCATATAGTATATTTAAATAGCATATACAGTGTATCGTAATTTACATATATAATTAGAACATTTTCTTTACAGTTATTTTCCACATTTTCCAAAGCTTTTAGTATTTGTCTTGGTATTTTGCATCAAATGGAAGCAGAACTGTACCAACTGTGATTGTTTTTTATTCTCTTCAGCTTCTTTCTTTCTTTCTTAAAAGAATAATAATTTTAGTTGCTTCCATAAATACAAAGCATCATTTTGCACTCAGCTCTGCGCGCCCCCCCCCCACCCCACTCCCCACAGACACACACACGCCCCCTTGTAGAAGAATGGGCACATTTGGCTGTCATTCCTGTCATTCATTATAATAGTGTACTTACCATGTGAATTGCTAAGATCTGGAAATATGGTCACACTGCTTAAAAAAAAAAAAAAAAAAAAAAAAAAAAAAAGAAGTGACAGGGGAGAAACACGAGCAGTCAGACAATCAGAGGGGTTGTAAATAAAGCCTCAGGTTTGCCAAACCTATTTAAAGACAAAAAACAAAGACACACGGTAAACTTAGTGTGTGCTGTTAACATACATCATAGTTTACAGACTGTCTTCCTGTCATATAATGAACCATAGAGATTGCTTTGTCAGTGTATATTTATATGACTACATAGTAGCTCGTTTAGCTCCAATAGTCCTTTGCAGTTGTGGAATGTAACCACATACTTAAGTACATTTACTCAAGTACTGTACTTAAGTACAAATTTGAGGTACTTGTACTTTACCTGGGTCTTTTCTTTTCATGCCACTTTCTACTTCTACTCCGCTACATTTCAGAGAGAAAATATTGTACTTTTTACTCCACTACATTCATCTTAACCGCTTTACTTACTAGATACTGTACAAATTACGATGTTTGCACACAAAACACATGTAGTTTATAAAATCTGATGTTTGATTCTAAATGAAACTACCCAACAATATAACGGCCTACATTCACAGCTGAAATGATTAGACCATTAAACACTTTACACTTTCTAAAATGGGAGGATTTTTGAGTACTTTTACTTTTAATACTTTAAGTACATTTTCCTGATGATACCTACATACGTTTACTTAAGTAACATTTTCATTGCAGGACTTTTACTTGTAATAGAGGGTTTTTTTTGCAGTGTGGTATTAGTACTTTTACTTAAGTAAAGGATCTGAATACTTGTTGCACCACTGGTCCTGTGTGCTCCACCCTGTCCTGCTGCAGTGCCTACCAGGTGGTGGTGGTGGAGGAGGACGCTTCCCGGCGGGTGAGGAGGAGGGAGCTGGGCTCCGGCGACTGTTTCCCCACACCCAACTCCCACGGCGAGGCGCAGGCCAAAGGGGCCCCGCATTACTACACAGCGGAGCTGGCCCCTAGCAGTCTGCCCGAGGCCACGCCCTTCACTGTGGGCGACAACCACACCTACAACGGCTACTGGAACAGCCCTTTAGACCCCACCAAAAACTACCTCATCTTCTTTCAGGCCACCAGTAACTTCAGAGGGGTAAGAACCATTAAGATGCCTGACAGGGGCTCTTGTTTCTGGAGCTCAGACACACTGCTTTTATGTTCAAGCAACCTTCACAGTCGATTTAGATTTGTGTCGAGGAAGTCAGAAGGCTGTATGCTGGAGGCGCTACGAGAGAGGAAGCAGTCCGCTGCATAAACGAGGCTTTATTTGTTACCAAATGAGATGATGTATGTTCTGCAGTTTTAGGATGGCCTTGGGTTTGATTGTTTCCCACTGGTAAATCATGGACTTGTTAATTTTGCATTATTTCTCAATGAAAATTGTTTAAAAACACCACAAATGGCCGAATTAATCTTAACAGCTTTCAAAAGATAATTACAATGTGTATTCATGCAGTTTTTTTGTCCAGTTGTCAGATTCCCTCACAGTCAAGCTCTTTTGAAAATCTTTTTTTCAGCGGAAAAAAAAATCAAACACTGCCTTCCAGGCTCTAAAACGATCTGAAAAGGAACTGTTGGGCAATTGAATACGTAATTGAAGCATGAATAAGAAATGTGCTGGCCAGTGTGCACAGCACAGGCCCCCAGGAAGTGCGCCGGCCTTTAATGCCAATTTGACTTAGCGGCCAAACAGTGAAATTACAACTTCTGTGTTGGTCACGTGATGCCATGGGACCCAAAAAGACTTTTCCCTACAGACTTACATGGCAAAAGAGACGTCTGTAAATCAGTGGATACACGTTTTTGAGCATCACAACGCCTGCAAAATGAGTCATCTCACTATCAGAATTTGATCCATTCGGTCCGATAACATAGTTAGAAGATAATTAGAAGAGCTGCACAATGAAATCATTTAATCCCCATTCAAGTTAGCGGAGCGTTAAACTGGAAGTAGCCGGCTCGGCCGGCGGAGGTTCTTAGCGCGCCTGCACTATGAGCCCCATAATGTGGAAGCAGCGCCGATCAGCCGGGTAATTTTATTCGAGGAAGTTTAACTACTGAGCAACTCTCATAGGCATGAACAGGGCTCCACCTGGAACGCTGTATCCAGGTTTTATTATACCTACATCCGTGGCACAGAATCATAAAGCCCACATGGAGCTCATGTGCGCCTGCCTGGCTGCAGCTTCTAATCTAGATATCAGTATCTGAATCTTGAGCAGATGCAGCCAGTGTCCTCTGGGTGCTGCAAGCTGGGCCTCCAGAGCCAGGGAAGAGCCCAGTCAGCCTCTGGTCCAGGTCAGGGCCGACACACTGCATCTGACTGAAATCTGACATCAGCCCATCATGGACCACCATTTGCGATGATTCTCCCTTAAGACCAAATTAAAAGCTCTGTTGACACAGCAGCTCTGAGCTAACACAACAAACTGAATATTATAACTCATGTTGATAATTGTCTATTTTGTCCCGCAAACATTGTCAGCTCCAATCTGTTTTCTAATCTACACTCTACTATGGTCGAGAGATGGGCCGCCCATGGGGATAAATAATATTATTTTGACAATTACCCTGGATAAATGAGATGAACGAGGCTTACTGTGGGCCGCCATTGAATTGAAACAGTAATTGCTTTGGCAGATAGGCCTTCAGTGGGGCTTGAAAGAAGCGTGGTTGGGGCTGAAACACACCAGCAGGAAAGAACACATACTTTTCTAAGTATATTTTCTCCCTATCATGTCTGTAAGAGTTGATATCTAGACTAAAAAGGAAAATAGTAGCGTGTTGATATTTCATTTTCAACCCTCTGTTGCATTTATCATTACTCATCATCTGGGATCATTACTCATCATCTGTATTGGGTTAAGTTGGGTTCTGATGTGTTTTTGATCCAGCTTGGCAAATTAGATTGGCAAAATACCCAGATTGGCAAAATTGTCAGATTTGCAAAATACCCAGATTTGTTAAGCTAACAGATCTAGTATTGCATCTTTTATCTGTTCTTGTCTTTTTTTATTAGCAAAGAGTATGGACAAAAACATCGGTTGCAGGCCATTCTTTTTCAGATGGTGCTATTAGCAGTTTATATGAGCTATACCAATTAACCAACCAGTAATTTATTAATGACCACACGGCTGAGGTCGCTGGGATTTGCTTAACAGTCACCAAAAGTTAATTCTGTGTCTAGGTCACTTGCTAAAACACCAACATATTGTTTGGAAGACGGTGCTTTCTACAAGTCACTGTCTGGACTCAAGGTACACTGGAAGGTTTCACTCGTAGTGACCAACCCACAGAGAATTATCAGCAGACTCTGCAGTTCCAGCCAGCTCTATGAAGCGTTTAGGTTCAGTCTAACTGCTCTTATCAACCCCGGTTCCAGCAGCAGGCAGCTGTTTTCAGGGGGAAAAGCTCTGTTAGACTCACTGTACTGTAGCTGCTCTGCACAAAAGAGCAGAAAGTTGGCAGCTACGTAGCTGTGAACATTACTGAGCATTTATCAGCTGGAGAGACATATTGTTATCTGAGGAGTTGGTGGAAATCCAAAACAGAGCTAGGAGAGTGAATACTGACTTTTTTCAGGTGGACAGAGACACGGCCTGCAAATGAATGTTAATGTTGGTTCCTATCTGCTGGATGTGTAAATAGCCAACAGATTGCTAACATGCTGTGTTGTCAGATTGTTCCTCTGTACCAAAGTGGCCAAAGAAATCAATTGTGTTGCTTTGAATGTTGCTTTAAACTCTCATGCACGTCATATTGATATTTTAGGCCAATCACCTCACTTGTTCTTAATACGGGACAGCTGACAATGAAAAATAAGGTGTGCAGGGTTGGAAGGCTCTTAAGCCAGCTTCAATGTGGTTGATACATTTAATCTTTACATAAGATATTATTTTCAGGTTATAGCATAAGATTGTGAACATTAACTATGCTACTTGTCAAATCGGTAGTGTTTATGTACGTGCAGACAACAAAGCGTTATTACATATCTCAACTAAATCTTTGATTTTTGTTATGCGTAACTTTATTCACTTACAGACATTGAAAGCTGAACCTCAGTGGATTCTGTGAGGGAATAGAAAGGATTCAGATTTGATAAGCAGATCCGAAGGAATCAAATTCGATAAACTGCTATCCAATTGGAGGCTCGGTCGCGTTAAACCGCTGCTTTGAAGAGCACCGGTGTCGGTTCCAAAAGGCCAAAAGCCCAACCTTGACAAAGGACAGGATGAGTCATAACACACTACCTGCCGCTGCGTGGTTGTAAATTTGACTTATCTGTCTGATGTAAGAGATGAGAGGAGATGAGAATCCACTTTAAATAGATTTCCAATTAAAAAAGCTAATTCGGCAACCATTTTAGGTGAAAGGTTTTTGACTCCAATCTCAGAGCACAGATTAGCATAATTGCACATAATGGCTGATTTAACTTCCTTAAATTTTAATTTGGTAACATGCCCCTCTATTTCCGGGATAGAGGTGGCTGTTTTTTGGGGGGAAGATGGAGCCACTCAGTGGACCCGGGGTGAGGGACCTCACATGGCGGAGGGGAGCAGAGGTCTCTCATATCACAAGGAGATGTCATCCGCTTGGAAAAATTCAATTATTTCCTCCAAATAGCAAAGGTCTGGGTGACTTTGCCACACACAGCTGTGGTGCAGCTTTCAGATAAGGTTGAAGCAGACTGACTCATAAATAACGTGAACTGTCATCGTTTTTCTGTTCCTGCTAATCATTGTGTCGTCATGGTACCGAAAAAATTGAATAAACTCATCCTTCTCTTCTACCCACAGGAGACCAGAATAAACTGCATCCGGATTGCTCGCAAAGGTAACGCTGTATTTTTTTTTTTTTCAATTTTCAAGGTGCTTCATGAACGTGTTCACGTCAATAAATCATTACCCCATGAATTATGATTCATATGAAGAGTATATCTTAAACATGGCAATCATGAAGGCTATCTGTTGGCCACTTGTGCGCCTTCTCCATTGTAAGATACTAGGGATGTTAATGTTTAACCGTTTCTCCGTTGACTGAGTAATACTATCAGTTAAACAGTTAAAAACAACATTATTAAAAACAAAAATGTCCAAGTTTTCCGGACGGGTAAACTGGGACTCCGCTGCCTGGTTGTCAGTTAACAGTTAATGATTGGTAAACAAGGGTCGGTTATTGGTCAGAAAAAACTTACGCCGTAGCCTGACGTGCACCTCTCGAAAAAATGTAACTACAATATGAGTCGCTCGGCCATGGCTTGGTAGCGTTGCATTTCCCCCGACTCATTTCCTGGTTCTCCTTCTCCATAAACAACAACTTTTCCTGCTACGGAACTTTGTTTCTCTCACTATGACTCTAGAGTTGGTACTCGCAAAGCAAATCGCCGTCACTCTCTCACTCGCTCTACCACACTCCCCACGCGCACACACATGCCGGCCCTGCTGCACATTAATGTTAAAAAACCTTATAAAGAGAAATTTTCATGCCATGGGACCTTTAATATATATATATATATATATATATATATATATATATATATATATATATATTTTATATATATTTTTTTATATTGAACATTGACAGATTTACAGGTCACGGCAGTTTCAAATGAAGGTACAACAATCCATCATACAATACAAATCAGGACTGCACATACATAGACATACAGGTAGACAATAAAGATCTATTCTCCCCAAGCCAACCCATACAGCCCTACTGTTATTGTACGCAGACAATCAGACCCCAAGTAAGTTGTAAATGGACCCCAGACTTTATGAAACTGAAACGGTTCCTCTCTCAGATAGAAGCTAAGGGCTTCGAGGGGCATAAACTCCAGTACACTGCATATCCATTGGGCAACGCTAGGGGGTTCCTCTGACACCCACTTCAATAAAATACATCTTCTAGCACAAAAGAGCAGGATTTTAAGACGTTTTAGCTGATTAGAAGGAATATCTGGAGGATGGTCTATGCCAAGAATACGATAAATATTAATATTTCACTAGTCTGCTTCATTGTTGAAAAATGGGATCGGAGGGTTCCTACTGACAGCTTTACAACTGGGGTCCTGGGGCAAAGACATCAGCACTCAGAGTGAAGCCTTTTATTTAAACTACTTCTTCTGAGGGGGGGAATGAGTGTGAGCTCTACAGGTATCATCTTAACTCAGTTGTAATTGTAAGATACGTGTTATATGTTTTGCAGAGCTACTTTGTGGAATTGCAATCCATCCTGCTGTTTTTGCAGTGACATGGATTGGAAGATTGTAATGGATCCTTATGATTATAATAGCTAGTTAAAATAATGAGGTGATACTGGGGGCCTGTTTAACGTCTGTCTGCTCATGTGGTTGCCCCATGGACTCCTTTGTTAAATTGTGTCGCATCCCCATGTCTCAGCAATTAAGCTGCTGAAGAAAATGTTATCATTACCTATTGTAATGAGGGAATGAAAATAAGAAGCAGGTTACATAAAGTTATATTCTGAAAATGTTACCACATTAGCAGCAGCACCGGGGCGAGACAGTTTGTATTTTTCCTGGCTAACATAATGTTAAATAAGTGAATTTTGTGATCATGGATGGTCATAACGACTGTGGGATATTTTTGCGCGTTCCATTGGTTTGAACTACACTGAACAAAATTATAAACGCAACACTTTTGTTTTTGCCCCCATTTTTCATGAGCTGAACTCAAAGATCTAAGACTGTTTCTATGTACACAAAAGGCCTATTTCTCTCAAATATTGTTCACAAATCTGTTTAAATCAGTGTTAGTGAGCAGTGTGAGTGTGGCATATCAAGATTCAAGACAGCATGATTATTGCACAGGTGTGCCTTAGGCTGGCCACAATAAAAGGCCACTCTAAAATGTGCAGTTTTACTGTATTGGGGTGGTCCGGGGGGGGTCCGAAAACTGGTGTTAGAGTTAGGGTTTTCTATCGCATAACTATTTTACAGCAGCTCCATCCGGCGCTTGGTGTCGCCCATGACGATTGTGATTGGTTTAAAGAAATGCCAATAAACCAGAGCACGTTCTTCTCCCATCCCAGAATGCTGTGTGGACTAGCCAGACCCTCCTCCGCACCACAGCGCTTGGGTGGTCTGGCAAAAGCGAGACTACGATGGTCCGTGCATTGTCGTATACACATGCAGCCTCTTTTCTGGAAATCCTTGCGTGTCCGTGCAACCAACACAAGTCCACAGCGGTCCGCTGCGTGTATGTATGAGCCCGTCTCCACCTCATCCATCTGTGAGGTTGTCAGCTTTGTGTCTGCCTGGCTCAGAGCGCCGTCTAGCAAAAAGCCACAAAGCTTAAAACGCTCTCAAAAGTTAGCTTTGGCTGCTTCTCGCTTGCCATGATTGCTCTGCTACCAGCCTCTGTCACGTCCCGTGTGGAGCTTGTGAGCACGCAGCTGAGAAGGCAGTGTCTTGCTTTCAAATCTGTCCCTGGGAAAAGTAACGTTGCGCCGAATTGAAAAAGGAACTACGTTTCGTTACCAAATTTTTAGTAGTAGCGCGTTTTTACCTGAAAAAGTAGTTACGTTACTGTAATGCGTTACACCCAACACTGATGATAAGGGAATGTTTTGTTTCAGGACTGTCTCCTTTTGGAGGTATGTGGCCCTGCCACACTTTTTGCATACTTCCCAGAGAGAGCACTAGGCTGAACTAGGCTTCAGCATCTGTGTTTTAGGCACCTGCAATATCTTTGTTTACATTAAAGGTTCAGCTAAACGTAACGCCTCCAGCATGAGTTGAAATACTTTTCAGGAAGACAGGAACTCCAGAGAGTTGGGACAGCACTGCACAATAACACATCATGGTTATACTGTACTGCCTGCCTAATTGTCTCCTCAATTGAGTGTTCCAATGCTCCTGTGTAATTGATCAAGGTCTCCCGAACCTTCTTCACGTATGTAAAATGAGTTGTGCTGCGTGCGTCCTAAGGTTTTTTTTTCTCATCTGTTTTCTGGCTATTTTTGTAATTATGGCTGAACATTACTGTGGGATATTTTTGCAGTTCCAGTGGTTTAAGTGATGTGGTCCAGGGTGCATGTCAGAGACTTGTACAGTTCTCCTGGCTCAGGCTGCTGCTTAGGGGATTTGACCGGGACTTAGTGTTGTTTTGGGGTGCTGCCGGGAGGAAGCCCTCGTGCCAATCTGCCCTCGACAGAGACACAGGAGGAAAGGTGAAAGCAAACATGCATCCGTGTTTTCTCTCTCTGTTCCTCTTGAATCACTGACACTGACATTCTGGCAAACCTCTCTCGGGCTCGGATTGCTTTGAAATCCAGAATGCAGTAACGTATCCTCTTGTCTTTTTTTTTTGGTGTTCTACCTGAGAGAGGAAGCGACCAGGAGTGTTTGCTTGAGAGACAGACATAGATGGAAGGCTCTCTGTTCAAACAATAGGGGAGAGGGAGCGAGACAGAGGGTGAAATGCCCTCCCCCCATACTGAATTATGTCTGAAGTTTGTAGTGCTCTTGGAAAAGGTGGCAGTTAAATTGGATTCCTCTCGCTGAACTCTGTCTTATCTGAAGTGCGATGACATCAAAGCATCCTGCCCTACTATTGTCTGCCAGCGTGTCGCGTAAGTGGAGGAGATGGGTTGCAGGTGTATTTATAGAGGCGTTTCTTACTGTAGCATATACAACTGTGGTAGGCAGACCCAGAGCACACGCTGATGTTACTCCAGTTCCCTCAGAGGTGCCACAGAGGTCTTGTTAAGACCGCTCCTGGCTGCTTTTCATTTCCTCTCAGCAACTTCCCACACAAACAGATGCTGCCAGCTGTGTTCACCGCAGCACCTGGCAAAGCCACCGCAGTGGTGGGCGAGTGGTCTTTTTCGCCACGCCACCCGGACGCTTTGCTATGTTTTTTTGTCCTCGGATGAAAAGTGGGCAACATTAGCTGACACTAAAGAACAGTGAGAACATGTTCATTACAAATGAAATCGTCTTGAAAGGTTCGCCATTCTGCGACGAAAGGATGCTTTTATTCATCTCAGCTCAGGCGGTAGAGAAGCAGCAAATTTACATTTAGCCTTTGGAGAATTTGAAAATTTAGCTTAAAATCAGTTTGACAGCTCAATGAATTGGCCCCAACCTGTTATTTGAAACCGGCTTATATTAGATGTGTGGGTTTTCAAATAGAAAAATGTGACAAAATATGCTTATTTTGTCACATTTATCTATTATGCAAAGGATCCCTACAGTGGTCAACCTTTTTGTTAAAGGGTAAGATCCTTTTTGTTTAACATGAAACTGAAAAATCGCTATCGCCAAACCAACCAGACTCCATCAAATAAATTTCATTTTGTCATCATAAATCACACTTCATCATCATCACACAGAAACTAAATAAAACTATCAAAAGCCTTCTTGGTTCATCTTTCCACTGTTCCGACAATCACCACTCTGGTTTGGTTGAGATAAACCCTCAATTCATCCATTTACATTTGAAAATACTCTTAGCTCTATACACGCAGAGTCTGGTGAGTTTGGCGATTTTGGGTCTGTTTCCAGTTAAACAAAAAGGATCTTACTCTTTAACAAAAAGGTCTCTCTCTGTAGGGATCCTTTCCATAATGTTGTCAGACACTTAGAATAATAATCTGAGCCTGCCGGTTACAGCGTTATGGCTCAATACTAGACCATTTTCAAAGGTTTTTCTTCACATCAGTCACTTAAACACCAACAAATGGGAAAAGAGGGTCCATATTAGCCTGACAAGCCAGACCCACATCAAGATGTTGTGTCTGGGAACTCACCATTGGCAGGGCTCAATCCGAGGGGCGGGATAAACAGTTGTCTTTCAAATTCCCTCTGCACTCCAAGCCAACCAGAGCAATGCTAATTGATAGATTAAACTTTTGCCGTATCCGGTCGGCAAAACTCTGAAAACATCTTCCTTTTTTAAGAATGACTTCAGTGCTTAACTCCAAGTCTTCCAGAGTCGCGGCCAAAGCCGATTCGAAAGACAGCAGCACTCTTCTTTGTTTTCAAGTAGCAGGGAATTCACACGGAACCGTCGCAACTCTGCCGTCCTTATGTTAAGCCTGCCCACCGACTCTATACACGATGTGATTGGCCTGACCAGAATTTGGTTTTTCCAGCTCGCAAGCCAACGGAAAGTTGCTAGACGACCCTGGCTGTAATTACATTTGCTGCCGCTAGGGTGCGTCTAGATTTCTAGTCTAGGTCCATGTTGGAAAATGCCGAAATTACCCTTTAACATCATTCCTGGCTGCTTTTTATTGGTCAAAACTCAGACAACATTTGCAGTATGAAGAACAACTTTAAAGTCATACCAGGGCATTTCTGCTCATGGCCTCCATTACAGAGAACATTCCTTTGTAATGTGCTGTGTAATATGTTCCCTGTGAATTTCCTTGCAGGACCACTGCACCATTTTTTGTTGTTGTGTGCAATAAAATTTATTGTGATCGTGAAGTGATTGCCATTTTCTAAACATGGCTCTAAAAAGCCGAATGACTCACCCAGCATGATTTGTGTGATTATGGCAGCTCTGTCAGGCTCTATTGTCTGCCCCGAGCTATAGTCCCCACCAATCCACAGCTTATCAAGCCAAACTCCGCATCCTGCCTCACTGTAAAAGGCTTTTCTTTGCTCTCTTCACAAGAGACAGACAAAAGCCAATACCTCCCCTGCGAAGCAGCATTGTTTAAATACAGAGCTGCTGTCCAATTCAGTTGTGCTGTCAGTCTCGCCACGGCATGTCTGGGACTCTTACATGCTTCCATCTCTCTGATTCCTCACGTTATTTGTTTTCTCATCATGCGGTGGCTCGATAATGAAGAGCACACTGCCAGAACTGTATTTATACTCCTTCGATTCATTCGTACTTAACAGCAATTTCTCACCTTTGGATGGAACATAGTGGGGAGTCCAGATGAGTCATAGAGAGGGAGATTTCATGCTCTTGGCTAGCTGCGATGGGAATGCACTGAGACTGTGACATATGGGTAGGAGGGAAATAGCTGCCTGAATGAGAGCACGCATCACTGCAGTAAGATAGCTAGAGTGTCGTCTCATCCGAGCCACACATGTTCAGCTCCCCTGCTGACATCAGTGTACTGAAATAGTGTTTGAGCCTTCTCTGATGCTGTCTAATAATAAGCAGTACACTAGTCGGCCGATTATTGTCGTCTCTGTGAAAGCTGCAGCTGGATCTGTGGAGACCTCTAACACGCTTCACTCCCTCCCCCGGTGGGTTTGGAATCAGCCTGGTGGATTTTGTTATTTTATTTAACCTATATTTAACCTGGAAAAAAAACTCACTGAGATTAAAGATCTCTTTTTCAAAAGTGTCCTGGCCGAGACAGGCGGCTGAACAGTCATACACAAAGTACGCAAAAACATTAAAAACATAACACAACGACTGAAGCAGCAAATATTTCCCAAAGCCAACCACAATCATACATTCACCAGGCAAAACTTCTACAGCCAGATGTGTCTGACTAATAAGTAATTTAGCATCCTCTTAAAAGCGACCAATGAGACCAGCTCTTCTTTTCTTTAATTTAACCTTTACTTATACAGCTAATCTCATTGAGACACAAGGGGCCCTATCTTTCACCCGGCACGGCACAAAGCCCGATGCAAGTGTCTTTGCTATTTTAAGACCATCCAGCGCCCACGTTGTTTAAATAGCAAAAGCACCTGCGTCCATCTTTGCGCCCATGGGCGTGCTGGTCTTACTGGGAGGTGTGTTCAGGTGCATTCTTGGCATATTGCTATCTTGAGGCAGCGGGAAGTGATCGCGCCATTGACCATCAAAAACCTGGGCTAAAGTCAATAATGCAGCATTTCATTGTTATTTTAACAGCAAATTAGTAAAATGCGCCTAGGCTTATGCACGCGCACACTATGCTTGTTTGACACACACACACAGGGACGCACAACAGCACACAAACATTAAAGATTACAAATAAAAATATTACTGTGCAAATCCGCCATCATAATAGCAATGCGCCAAGGTACAAACGCGCCTGGCTTTCAAAGGGAATGGGAGATGACACTGATTGGTTTACTGCATGTTACGCCCAAAACACACCTATGACTTAATGAAGACACTAAGTACAACCCTTTTGAACCATGCGCCTGGCGCACTGAGGGCCCTATTTTAACGATCTAAGCGCACGGCGTGAAGCGCATGGCGCAGGTGCGTTTAGGGCGTGTCCAAATCTACTTTTGCTAGTTTGAAGGCGGAAAAAAGGGTCCGTGTGCCGGGCGCATGGTTAGCTTAGTATTGGAACAGGGTGCAATCTTCGGTACCCATACAACCACAAGACACAGCATGTTGGCTGTGTCCAAAAAAGTCAAATGTATGCTATAGATACCCTCAAAAATGACCATAATGGAACACAATAACAGCAGTGTACACTACTACTGTATGTGCTAACTATCCCACAATGCAATGCATAGCAGTTAATAGGTGTGAAAATGATCAGGCGATCATGATCAGGCGAATGATCAGGCGAGAGTCTCATGTTGTCTTTGGGTCAGATTTGACCCATTTTCAAAGTTTGTTTTATATCCGAAATGAAGGAAGTCGAAATAAGGGTAAAAAATGTTGGAAAAAAAGCGACACAATTGATAAAAAAAACTTCAAAAACATCGAAAATAGTGTCATAAACATCGACAAAACGTCAAAAAAGGGACAAAGACATTGGAAAAATGTTTTTCATGGTCAAAGGGAAGACAACACAAGGGTTAAATCAAATTTATTGAAATACACAAAAGTAAACGTGCTATCAGTTTATCAGTAAAGTGTGTAGTGTATGGATGTGTGTAGGTGTTGCAATGTTAGAACGCAAAAGTAACTCAACCCAAAGTCTAAACAAACCAAGCAACCTTGAGGAGGGAGAGAGGAAGAGTGACTGCCCAGGCACTCCTATTTACAGGCATGTAATCAGTTCATCCAGGTGTCAATCATCAGTCCTTATCAGCCAATCCCCAGATCCCAGCAACCAAAGGGACTTAATAGGTCTTGAACCCTAGGAGCCGTCACACTTTCTAGTATTTTAGCATCATCTAGCTATACAGATGCTACTAACTCAACATTGCAGTGCACTGCTGTACCATCATAATAAAGATTATTACAGTCAAACATTATCTTTATTAATATATGCACATATAAAAAAATATATATGTTTCGTACAATCTGTGGATGGAGGCACACTGTGTAGCTCAAGGACCCAAGGCCTGAATGACACTTACTGACAGAAGAGTTATGTCATAAACGTTTATGACTTGTTTATGTTTATGACACGTTCATGACAGTGTCATGTCACTCTCATGTAAAGCCTTCAAGTAAAGTGTAACCGAAAGTAGTTCCAATGAAAACTCTTCACAGTGAGGTTAGGAAATGATCCAGGTTAAACAGGATGCTGGCAAATGTTTTTAAATCATCATAATCTCATGTAAAATCCCAACACAAACATCCCAAAACCTAGCAAAATAAAAGCAAAATAATTTGCATTGCTAGATAGAGACCTCCATAGGACTTACTGTTTAGGCTGTCTATGGTAAAATAGCAGCACACTTTTCTTGTTTTGTGCCATACAGCAGTGAAGAAAGCAGACCTACAGGCTCTAGAGCAGCAGAAGCTGCCAATCCTCTTCGCAACAGTTTTGTTTGTTCGATCGTCATTATGCTAAAATGATTTATTGACATCGAACCGCTACATGTAACATCTTGTTTTTGCGATAAGAACCGTACAACCATTTGTGAGCTGTAGACGAGTCTTCCTCCCTATCACCTCTCTGTCCCACTGTGCAGCTGCCTGTAAGGACTCCAAGCGAGCTCTGGAGGTATCCCAGCATGCCGAGGACATGGGTCTGATCCTCGGGGCCTGCGCCGGCGGCCTGGTGGTCCTCATTCTGCTTCTCGGGGCCATCGTCATCATCGTCAAGAAGGGGTGAGTGGCTGTGGAAACATTTGTGTGTCAGCTGGCCAGTTGACGCGAGATGGGTCAGACCTTTTCAGACATTTACGGTCTGAAGTCGTATTGTTCCTGCGTAGCCTATCCAAAGGAGTCCATTTATCGTTATCCCACTTGGCAGATAGGGTCTATTGAAGAACACATTTGGCAATGTGAGTGAATTACAATCAGAGTTAGTAGAATGGTAGAGCATTAAATCCCAAACTCTGCCGCCGCTGCTTCAGCCAAGCTTTTGTGTTTCATCTCATCTTTTAATTTCAAGGTCTGCGTGTTGGCTGAGCATATTCAAAAACGCAGCCTGCTCACACTGGAATCGCTGGCTGCTTTCCACCTGCAAATTACCTCTGTCGTCGATCGCACCTGCAGTGTATTCTTCTTCCTTCGCTCGCCGGGCGATGGTGGAACACTCATCTGAGTGTGAAATATTTCATCAAGGGGCATGTTATTCCATTGCCCACTCAATTACATGAGGCGAGCAGCTGCGAGGTGCCAGTGGATGGGCTAGTAATTGGTTAGGAAGGTTGTTTTTCTTTTCTTTCCTTTTTTTTTTTTTTTTTCTTGCTTTTTTTTTTTTTTTGGAAAGGGGAACTTCTCTGCCCTGAGGAATTTCTCTCAGAGAGTATAGGGAGGTGGCCGGGTTGGTTCAGTGGTAGAGCAGGCGCACATATATTGAGAGATTTATGCCTCAACGCAAAGGTCCAGGGTTCGAATCCAACCTGTGACAATTTCCTGCATGTCTTCCCCCTCTCTCTCTCTCTCCCCTTTCTTACCTAGCTGTCCTGTCAAATAAAGGCGGAAAAGCCCAAAAAATAATCTTAAAAAAAAAAAAAAGAGAGTATAGGGAGAGTGAATGGGATGTCTGGACGGAGGCAGTGACTGATAAGATTCAGTGGGCCAATCTCTCAGGCACAATAGGAACTAGACAGCCACATGGGGGAAACATATTTAGCCACCAGGTATTGTCACTCATATACAGTTAGAATGTAAATACGTTTTTAGTCCTGTAATCATTTAGAAAACAGGAGATCCCCTGCAGCATAATTCAGTAGGGTGCTGCTCAAATGCAGGCAATGGGAAATAAGAAATAAAAAAAGGCTGTGCTAAACAGCAAAACTCAGCTCTGGAACAACTTAAAGCTTTGTCACTTTCTGCAAGTAGATGAGCAACTTTTTTTGCACATGCTTCATCAGGCTCAAGCAAGGCTGGACATACATATCCACCCCTCTATACCAAATAGAAATTTTTACTTGTGTTATTATAGGCCTCCTGCACACTGGATGCGTGGCGTGAGCGTGTCAGCTGCGTGGCGTGTCTGTTTTTATTTCGGCTCCCGTGTTAACAGGTTAGAGCTTGCACACTGCCTGCGTGACGAAAACGCGTGCATGCTAGAAATAGGACCGACGCCTATTTTTCACGCGACACGCAAGAGTGTTGGAAGCATTTCCAGGCAAAATAGAATACAAAAAGATGTTTATAGGTCATTCACTAATACATTTAATAAATGACATTTTGATGTTTGAAAGTCTCTAAATCAGTATATATTTATGTTTATGTTTATGGAAAACATACATGTGTACAGACAAGGCTAGCAGCAGCAGCAGCAACACCGCGTCAGACACGTTTCTGGTGTGCGGAGACATAGAAAACGCCACGCAGCCGCCACGCAACTGACACGCAACAGAAATGCCACGCTCACGCCACTCAGGCAGTGTGCAGGAGGCCTCAGATCTTGGTAGAAGCATGCTGCGTGTTTATTGGCTCACTGACGCTGATGAGATGTTACTCGTGTTATTATAGGTATAGGTATTTGAATGACGAGGCATTTTCCGATACTCAAAACTTTAGAGGCAAGTCGGTCGGTGCCTAAAATAATCAAATTCAGTACCCAGCCCTAGTGCCAACATAAATAGATATAATCCAGGTAAACCTCAGAAAATGTAAAGTTTTCATTGGTCCAGAGCTGAGTTAGATTCTTCCTTCTTTAGGCTTTGATCCTACTTCATGATTGCTTGCTTGGAACATTCCAACGCACTGAGCATCTTCATTTATCTCTCTGATGCCCATCTTGATAAACCATAGTCACCTCTCCTTTTTTTTTCTCCTCACTCTCTGTCTCTCTCCTTTCCTCCTCCCTGGTGCTAATCAGAAGGGACTTCTATTCTTACCCTTACTACCCGTAAGTTGCTCCTTTCTCCATCTTCCACCCTGACGCCATCTTCCCCTTGCTTGCCCTTCGTAGTCCCAGGATAACTAGAGTGGAAATGAGCATTGCTATCTCCACCCCATCCTCCAGTATAGATGCCTTCCCTTCCTTCCACCTTCTCCTTTCACCCACCACCTCCACCTCCACCACAACCCCACCGCCACCCTTTTGCTATCACCGAATCGCACTTTCCACCCTCGTCCAAGTTCAATCTCGTAGCCCTTATATTTCCCCCTCAGTCCAATTTCTCATCTCCTCACCCGCCCTCCTTTCCTTTCTTCCTTATCTCTTTGCCTGTCTTTCTTTCATCCTGCCCCTTCTCTGTTGTCCTCTGTCTATTATTACTCTCTCTCTCTATCCTCCCACCTCTCTCTGCCTCTTAACAGTAGGAAGAAGGTGGCCATAAACAAGGCAGCCATGTCCTACAGGCAGGAGAAGAGTCGGAAGCTGAGCTCGTTAGACTGCAGCATGACAGAGCAGAGCACTCTCCAGCAGGATGAGAGGATGGCCCACTCCTTCATGGATGCCCACGGCTGCAATGCTCGAAGTAAGACAGCTAGGAACATATGGGTACTCTTGAGAAAGTGTCTGGAGACTCTGCAGCCCCCTCCTACCTGAACTTCAGCCATGTTTACTTCCAAGCATGTATCCAATCTGTTCTGCCAGACCATAAGGTGCTCCCAACAGAGAGATCTCCTGCAAGTCTCTCGCCTGTTTGAGTATTCTGCAGTGCCAGTCAGCCCTCACATCACTGCAGAATCGCTGACTTTTTTTCCCCCTGAGCTGCCCCAACACTTTCTTAGCCCGAGTTTACATTAATAAAGAAAGAACAGAGTGCAGAATGTCAGCGGCATACCGTGAACTGTGTGTGTTCATGTTCCCAGATGAACAGCGTAGCTCCGTCAACGAGTCCAGCAGCTTACTGGGAGGCTCGCCCCACCGCCACTGTCGGAGGAAGAGCTCGCCCTATCACACGGGTCAGCTGCACCCTGCTGTAAGGGTGGCCGACCTCCTGCAGCACATCAACCAGATGAAGACGGCTGAGGGATACGGCTTCAAACAAGAATACGAGGTAAGAAGGAGGAAAAGAAAAGAAGGATTTACACGACCTTTCATTTACGGCATAGTTCCGGTGCCGCCGATGGTTCCGCCGGATGTCCCTCACCTTCTGCTTTCTTTGTGTTGGTATTCTAAACTCTGGTCGATTCGGGAAACACCCTCCAAGCTAGAACCGACGTTCAAAACATAGGCCTGTTTATCTTTTTTTTTTTTGTAAAATTCTCATCACACACTCGACAGCCATTTTAATTCCAGAGCTTGCCTCCCTACGTACACAAGTTCCTTCCCGAGGCTATCTTGCAGAGGCACTGTTGCTCCGTCCGGCGCTTAGCGCCGCCCAAGACGATTGTGATTGGTTTAAAGAAATGCCAATAAACCAGAGCACGTTTTTCTCCCATCCCCGAATGCTGTGTGGACTAGCCAGACCCTCCTTCGCAGCGCTGTGGAGGAAGGTCTGGCAATACGAGAAAAAAATCAACGTGATAATGCTTTGTTATAAAAATGGCTGGCTCTGGCCGCCCGGATAACTCAGTTGGTAGAGCGGGCGCCCATATATAGAAGTTTACTCCTCGACGCAGCGGGCCCGGGTTCGACTCCGACCTGCGGCTCTTTGCTGCATGTCCTTCCCCCTCTATCTTCCCTTTCATGTCTTCAGCTGTCCTGTCAAAATAAAGGCTGACATTTAAAAAAAAAAAATCAAATTATGCCGTTTTTCCACTGCGTGGTATGGCTCGACTCTACTCAACTCAACGTTGTGGATAGCACTACACTTGACAAAGTGCAGACGTTCCTCTGTTTGGTTGCCGATGAAAGGATTCAGCGAGTATCGCGTTGAAGATGAAGTCACGGCAGTTTCACACAGCGATCAGCTGAGAGTCCCACCTGCACTGAGGGGGAACTATCCGTAGTGGAAAACCAAATAGAGAAAACTGCTGGTACCAAAAAAGTGAGTCGAGCAGAGTCGTGCCATGCAGTGGAAACACAGCGTTAGTTACAACATAGAGTTAAGACTTAAGATGTAAAGTCCTTCTCATCTGTTGATGTGGTGGAACGGTTAGAAAGATGACGAGATTAATGATGGAAACATATTTCAATATTCACTCTGGGAGCACATTTCCTGTGACGGACTACATCACTTTATGTTAGACAGTTGTGTAAAATAAAGCCAACTTCGAAATGTACAATCAGTACTGTGTTGTACAGTTATCGTTACCTGCTCAAATTAGACAATGCCACACGTTTGATTTTATGCTGCATTCACTAAAAAATGGGGATTGTTTCTGGCAACGTCTGTTTAGGTGTTGATTTTTAGCCCAGGAAGTTTTCCACAGACTTTTGCTGCAGATCTCAGCCCCATCCAACACCTTTGGGATGAACTGGAATGCCAACTGTGAGCCAGAACTGATCACCCGACATCAGTGTTGGACCTTATTAATGTTCTTGTGTCTGAACAACATCTAATGGAAAGCAGAGTGCAGGTTTTCAGAGCCTGTATTAAAATAGCTACATTGACTTCATCATTTGTATGCGTTGTTTGATAGGCAAAGTGAAGTACGCTGTTGTTAGAAAAGACTAATAGGAGAAGTGGCGCTGATACTCTCTTTCTTGTTCCAAGAAGACGTATTTATATGGGGACAAAGAATCTCTGCACTTAAGCTAACGTTGGTTTAAATTGGTTTATACTATGAAGCAGCATCCGGTGCGTACAATCAGCCACCTGAAAGCCACGGGGCTCAAAGCTGTGAGCTTTTATTTCTCCAACACGTAGACCATCCTGTCTCCAGCTGGGACAGAAAAAGGAGTGGAAACACTAATACAGACAGTTTCATATGCAGTTAGTGTAGAGAGCCTGTCTCTGTGTTACTGTAGACACCTGCTGTCTACTTTAAAAAGGCTTAAATGGAGTGTTTAATAATCATGAGCGGGCAGTGAAACGCTGTTTTACTTCATCTGCATTACAGAATGCAGATATGCTAAACTTTGTGGTGCGGTGTGGACTAATAATGCTTTTCAAAGTTCAGTTTTCTTTTGCCTTTAACATCATGTCCTCCACATAAACCAGTGTTGATGAGTCTTTTTTTGTACATCCACCTGGAGGAAGCCAGATGCACTTTTTTTTCCGATTCCCTGAGGGGCCAACAAATTTCCCCCCACCAAAATCAATATATAGGTCGCTTTTTCACTCCTCAGTCTGGCTCCCCATTGCCTGGAGAAATAAACAAGATGAAGGGGATCAGCGTGCACACTGCTGTCAGACTTCATAACCCTTATTTCCCACAGGGTCGTTCTGGTGCCATTGATCAGACATGTTGCAAGGCATTGTGGGGGGTTGTGAAAGAGTCAAGCCCTCTGTGTCGGTAGGGTACTCTACGTGTTGTGCTTGGAAGCCAACATCTGGAGCCAGTGAACAAACATTGACAGAAAGCATATCATGGGCCAGTAACAATATGGAATATCATTTAACTCAAAAATGTTTTTCTTATGTTTTCGTCCCCTAAAGATTCGTGACGAGACAAGTTGAAACTCACGCACCGCACTGGAACATAACTTCTGACTTTCAGGCTTTTTTGTAGCTGGATATATTATTTGTTGGGTCTAAATATGAATGTGTATAACGTTAGTGATGGTGAGATGCTTGCTATAGTCGCATTTCTAGTGATGAATCAGCGAAAACGTTTTATTTTTCTGATTCGCTGCTTTCTGCTAACCCTGCTCCCTCTCTTCAGTCACTCTAGCTCGCTCGACCACATACCCCGCTCGTTGAGCCTCCGTCTAAAGCTCTGCCATTTTAACCAGTTGACAGTTTGTAACATAGAAATTAAACGGATTATGGATCATTTTATTTCTATAGTTTATAGCTGCCTTTATACAAGTTGACATTGCTATTTATTGGCTGTTGAAACAGGTGACGTTCCTTACGTTTTAAAACCAGCCTCTGGAGACTCGACCAGCTGAGCCATCAGCTGGTTAGAGTCGAGCTGAGACAGCCAGTTACGACTACTGAATATTTGGTCTGAACTGGGCTTTAAATGTCAGACCTTGACTATAGTGACTTGTATCTGTTCAAAGTTTGTCACTAGAGATGTGTTTTCACATTCCTCTACTGAAAGAGGGTGATGTCTGTGCACCTCCCCGGAAATTTGAGATACAAACGTATCCCGGGCAAGCTATAGTTGCTACGTCACAGATTTGAAAGCCAATCGCTGTTTAATATGAAAAAGCCTGTAAAGAAACTTGAAACTTCCAGCGCAAAGCGGACCATCAGTACAGAGAGAGAAAACACGCTGGCATCACAGCTTGGTCAGCCACTGCCAGTTACAAGCTAACAAGCTAACAAACAACCTGTTGCTGCAGCCTCCTGTCTGAACCCAGCATGAGGCTCAAACACGTATGGCTGAATCTCTCCGATGGTTCTAGCCATCTTGATAGGCACTGCTCTTTCACCGGTCAACCAGCGCGAACAGTGGTGGTGGGCAGAATATATCAATGAGGGAGAAAGGGTAGATATTAATCGTAGCAGAGTATTTCTACATACTTTAAATGTGTCTGGAGACTACTCTCTAACACCACCAATGTGTAGCACCCACCTGGGTGATGCACGGCAGCCTTACGACCCCAGACGCTCACCACACATCAGCTCGGCACAGAGGGAGGGGTGGAACATGTTTTTAGTGGTGGGGGAAACTCCACACAGAAAGGCCCAGGACGACCAGGGTTCAAACCTGGTACCTTCTTGCTGTGAGGCCACAGTGCTGCTATATTTGTTTTTAGCTTGATCTGCTTCCCTCAATCGGCTGAAAAGTGGATTAATGCAGCTTTAAAAACCTGTGAGCGAGATATGTGCTGAGTGGAACATTTTCCATAAAAATAGACTTGTGCTGTGTAATAATGGTGTAACACTGTTTCTGAATGCCCTCCAACAAATCTTTGGCTAAGACAAATTCCTGGGCTGCAATTTCTTGTTAGTTATCAGCCAAGACATACATGCTGCCAATATACCTGAGAAATAAGCTACAGTTTATACATGACAGACAAGTAAACAAACCAATAAATGGCCCCAGTGGATTACATCATATATGTTTTTAAGGCTTAAAGAACCTGATAATCTATTTTCTCAGTCAGCATTGTACAATAACTAATGTGATCCGACATGAACACGTAATCCAAAGTTGGAACGGTTTTGGTTATTTCACATTTAAGATTTCTGGTTTGAAGTGGGCGGGGCTCGATTGGAACACGGTGATGTCACATACTTTCATGCACCAAAAAGGATTTGGCAATATTTCCTAATTTTAATACAAAATTTTTGTGGTTGTTTTGCTGATGTCGCCAACCCAAAATAGCCCTGATGAAGTAGATTAGCTAAGACTGTTATTAATAAATCATACCTTATTCATTAATACTTAATGTTACAGGGGTAATACTTTGAAATTTGTACTCAAATGTTTAAGCCTAAAGTGTTGAGCATGTCGAATTTAACTGATAAGCTAATAAAGAAGAAAGAAATAAAGCTCCAGGAAGGTGAACAGAATGTTGTTGAGGCTCCAAAAACACAGTGCTGGACAAAGGCAGGTTTGTTAAGCAGGATTAGATCAGACTTTACCTGTACAGGATCCAGTGACAGATGTAATCCACTGATCAGCTTGCTTTGTGCGTCTCTGCCGGGGTCTCAGGTGGTCCCAATTTGGCCCTCCTGGGGGCCCGGGGGCAGACGAGAGACAGCGTGCCTCACTACGAAAGCCTCAGGCTGTGACTTACAATGGCAACAGAATATGACACGACAATCATCAGTTTAGTGTCATAAAATAATAAGTTTATAAATTTAGATAGTTAATACTTTGTCAGTGGTTAATAAATGTTTTGTAAACCCTCTAAAAACATCTGGACGGCTATTATGAAGTTGCAACTAATGCTTATAAGAATAAGTTAATGATTATTAAATGGTTTATAAAGGATCAAATAACATTCATTTTGCCCCATTAAATCTTTTTTTGGCGCTCTATAAAAGAGATTATTTGATTATTTGTACACTGATAATAGCTATCTAAATAATGTTTATAGATGCTTTACGTAGTCTTTATTAACCATTAATAAGGTATTATAGTCATCAAATGCAACTTTCTAAAAAGCCATCCAAATAATGTTTATTGATGGTTTATAAACGAGGGTACGCCACTGATACCGAGCTGTCCAATAAGACGTGAGCAATACGAAGACATCTTCTTCCCGTAGACGATTGTTGTCATTAACAGAAACTTAAAGGACAAGTCTAGCGTAAAATGAAGGTGTTAATAACACATGGGTACCGAGTCGACCGTTGTCTGGGATATGTTTTCATGCTAATTGAATGTTACCAGTTTTAGTGCAAACCGCTAATTAGCTTATAAAGCTAGTCATCGGGGCACGGGTAAAGTAAAAAGAAATAGCTATTTCTATACCACTAACAAAATAGCACCACACTTCCACGCTAGCATAATGAGGGTCCCTACATGTAAACCAAAGCATTGAGAACCTTGTAAGTGTACAGTTTATTAAAAAGATTAAAAAGACAGTACCGTTCGGTATACAGGCAGGCGCCATCTTGGGAAAACGGTCATGACCAGTCGAACGACGTGCTTGAGCTATGTTACTGGTTACACAGCGTTCGTTGTTCCCAGAGAACGGTTGACTCGGTACCCATCTGTTATTAACCCCTAGGTTCATTTTGCGCCGGAATTGTCCTTTAATACAGTATGTAAAATGTTATGATGTGAGCAACAATAAACTGTTAAAATAACATAAATGATAGCATAACTAATCATTTTTAATTATCCTTTTGTTGTTTGTTAACAGTAAAATAACTATTAGCCTAAGTTTAATTAACTATCAATTGACCATTTATTAGCGATGGTCATTATAAAGTGTTACCGTTTTGGGTTTTCTTTCATTTTCCTCTTCTCTCACTTATAGTACTGATTTAGAGTCAGTGACTCATCTCACCGCACCGGCAGATTTAGTGGATGGGTGTGTCATCAACAGCTGTCACAAATGTAGTCGTTTAACGCGGAGGCGTTACAGAGCATCAGCTTCTTCAAGCAGCGCGCCTCGCACTGTGTGTAGAATGAGAATGACTGCAGTGGGCCGCCTCCTCCTTCTCCAGGCCGCAGCCAGCTCTCAGAACTGCGTGTCATCTCCCAGACTCAGTCTCTCCCCGCTATGTAGTGGCAGATGTCTGTTGATGACTTGGCAAGATGCTGTAATAGCAAAGTTACTCAGACGACCCTAGGGTAACACTGTGGAGTGCATTAGCAAAGTCGTTTCTGTTGTGAGTTTCAAGATGCATCAAAGACGATCGGCATGTTTTTTAAAAACATTTTTTAATGAAACTTAACATGTGATTTCTAACTGTACTTTGCAGAGTTTTTTCGATGGCTGGGACGTCACAAAGAAGAAGGACAAGACCAAAGGAAGGCACGATAGTCTGCTTAACCGTAAGTTCTGTGGGGTTACGAGAAAGAAACACTAAGGGCCCTATTTTAATGAGCTAAGCGCACGGCGTGAAGCGCCTGGCGCAGGTGCGTTTAGGGCGTGTCCAAATCCACTTTTGCTAGTTTGACGGTGGAAAAAAGTGTCCGTGCGCCGGGCGCATGGTTCAAAAGGGTTGTACTTAGTGTCTTCATTAATTCATAGGTGTGTTTTGGGCGTAACATGCAATAAACCAATCAGAGTGTCATCTCCCATTCCCTTTAAAAGCCAGGCGCGTTTATACCGTGGCGCATTGCTATTATGGTGGCGGATTTGCACCATAATATTTCTATTTGTAATCTTTTGCATGTTTGTGTGCTGCTGCACGTCCCTGTGTGTGTGTGTGTGTGTGTGTGTGTGTGTGTGTGTGTGTGTGTGTGTGTGTGTGTGTGTGTAACAAGCATAGTGTGTGCGCTGTCCATAAGCCTAGGCGCATTTTACAAATTCGCTGTTAAAATAACAATGAAATGATGCGTTATTGACTTTAGACCAGGTTTTTGATGGTCGCCATCACTTCCCGCTGCCTCAAGATAGCATTACGCCCAGAATGCACCTGAACACACCTCCCTGGAAGACCAGCACACTCATGGGCGCAAAGATGGGCGCAGGTGCATTTGCTATTTAAATGACGCGGGCGCTGGACGGGAAATTGACAATTGCGTCGGGCTTTGCGCTGCGCCGGGTGCAAGATAGGGCCCTAATGCAGTTACTACCTGGCTCTCCCTCTGTCTCTTTTACTGTAGGTTACAGCACACCTTAATATTTATAGCTTTTCAAGCATACACTGTAAAGGACATTACCATTTAACGACACTACTGCTGTCTTATAAGTCTGCCAAAGCCGCCCAATAATTATTTTTACTGCTAGTTGAATGCTCGTGGTCTAGAAAAATCTCTTGTTATACTGTAATTACGGTTAGATTAATTCAAATTGATTGTTTAACAGTGGCTTTAATAGGGTTTCTGCTATGTTATTCTCGATAGCAGGTTCACTCAATACCTTAGCTTCAATGCAGTGTAATGTTCATTGTTCATTGTGGGAAAGCCCTAGAAATCACATTTAAAGCCATGAGACACTTAACAAAGTTCTTTAAGGTGTGGAGGCAGCTTTTAAAAGGCAAGGCAGGTTTCAATCTTTTTCTCAAGACTGGATCTGTGTGCCAGTAAAGTAGAAAAAAACTTTCTGTCGTCTAACTTTCTCTGTAATCCTTCATTTTAAATGCCAATAAAGCTGAATATATAGCCGAGCTGCTGACAACATAACTATTACAGTATGAAATAATGTTTTGATCACCGCAGCAGCTTGGGAATGACTGCTGGTTAACATGTAGTGTTTATGGGCCGCGATTAAAAAACTCCTTGAAATCCTTGAATGTTTGTGAATTCGACAGGGGGGAAACATTTTTGAAAATAACCATAAATAGACATTGATAGGTCATTGAAAGCACTTGAATTTATATATTTAGGAATAGAAATTGAAGTTATTTTGATATTTATTTTACTTAACGTAAGTTATGGGCTTTTTTTTTTTTTTTTTTTTTTTGAGGGCAAGAGACCTCATAGAGTCTCCACTTCCTCCCACTGTTCAAAAGTGAAGCCAAAATCTCCCGGATACGGGTGCTGCTCTCTTGTCATTTCGGAGCTAGAGTCCGCGCAGTAGTGACCAGGTGATGGAGCCGTGGTATCAAAAGTCTCACCCCTTTTTTTATAGCATCAAATAACTAATAAAAAAAAACGTATCAGAAAAATGAACACTTGAACAAACATTAGCGTGATCAGAACTACCTAAACCGACAGAAGCCATCTTTGGGTAAAATTAATTTGACGTGTACTTTGGTTTTTTAGTTTGGCCCATGTCCAATGCGCCACCACAGTGTTCACACAGTCATGCCTCACTCTCTTGTTCTCTGTGAGCTTCTGTAAAGCCTGCTAGTTCTCATTATAAAAATTCTCACTGTTGTAACAGTACTTAACCTTGAGCCATGTCTCAAACTATGCCGTGTTGGATTCTTGAATTTGAGGGAATTGGGCCTGGAAAGTCTTTGAAAAGTCCTTGTATTTGATGTTTGTAAGAAGCTGTGGGGAACCTGATTATTATTTCATACTCGTTCAATTGTCTGACGACGGAAAGAGAAAAATCCAGAAATGAAAACAACTATACTGAATTTGGCTGCATCAAAAGGTGGCCACAGAAAGCAGGGCGGAACTGAACGAAGTTTAAACAGGCTGACACTCTGCAGAGTAACCAGCTGTGTGTGTAGCTGCTCAGTCACAGGCAGGGACGCTCGTATAGATGCAAATTGCTTTCTCAGGAAAAAAGCATTTTAAAATTGAGACGGCTTAATGTCGACGTCATCTTAGTTTCAGTGTTCTTTCACAGTCTTGGTGGAAAAGCCTTGGAAATAACATTCAGACACAAAGTCCCAGATGAACTAAAGTCGTCAGGTGTGATAGCAGCTGTATATTAGGCAGGTGTCATCACAGCTTTTGCAGACTGACCCTTAAAGGATCATTCTGTATTATTAACATCTGGGTTCTACTTTCATAACTTTGGCCATCCTTTCTTTTGGTTGTTTTCACTCACCAAAGATGAGTTCTAAGTAGTGAGGTTTATAGATTATAAAACTATGGAAAAGAGAGCAGTGGTATAAGATCAGTACTCGGTATCGGCAGATACCCTGAGTTTAGGTATCGGAATCAATATGAGTAGAGAAAAAATTGGATCAGTGCATCCGTATCCCGTACCCGGTCTCAAGGATTACTTTGGTGAGGACAATGTCATTTTTATTGATAGAAACAGTCAAAACTGTTCGAATTAGGGCTGTCAATCCATTAAATATTTAACCGGTATTATTGGCATGGTTGGCATTGTCCATAGTGAACTCGCAACTATTTGCAAATTATTTATTTTTTTAACCTCTTCTAAAAGGTACTTTAAAAGGGATATTTTAGATTTTTTAGTTTAAGTTGTAATGCTCTTATCAACATGGAGGGGACAAATATGCTTGCCATTCAAATTATTTCAAGCACACCCTCATCCTCTACAATGTTAATCGGCCTGCAAGCTGTAACCACCCATTTAGCTATCGCTGTCGTTGCTTGTCCAGGCCTCTCTGTTGCAAACTATCCAGCGTGGCCTGCCTCCCTCATTTGAGACTCGACATACTCCAGAGGTAACTCAGTTCAGATCAACAGTACATGCAAATAACTTTAGTCTTGTGGAGAGAACCATCTGGAAGGGCTTTGAAACTCAACTTGCCATTCAGAAGACCCTTTTCTTATCCATTTCTGCTCAAGGAGCTTTGTTTCCGCTAGCCATAATCGCGTGTCAAATACATTTGTGGCGTTAAAAGGAATTTGCGTTAACAGGTTATTATTGCGTTCATTTTGACAGCCCTAGTTCTAATGAACCGCAATCATCCTTTGAGTTGATGAGAAATGTAGAGCTGAAACGGGGCATCCAGACAACCTAATAGATCTGCTGTTGTATTAATAAAAGCCAATAAATTGACTGATTGAGTAGATGTGTCTTGTAATTACCCAATCAGTGAACCCTAAATCCTTTTTATGTGTGTTTCAGATGATCGCCATAGAGTGAAGCTCCACTCTCTGCTTGCAGACCCCAGCTCTGATTATGTCAATGCCAACTACATAGACGTAAGTCCCCTTCAGTTTTATGTTCCCTCTTCCTCCGCCTCCAACTCCCTCATTTCTGTCTTTGCTGATCCAACAGCTCCGCCTTAAGAGCTTGTACTAATCATCTTCTATTGTTGTTGTTGACCCAGTGCTTGACCAGAAGACATTTACACACGCTGTCGGAGGTTGTGTGTGCTGTTCTGTTACTCACACTGAACTGTCATTTAGTAACTACACCCACAACACATAGCATTGTATCTATTTGTTCTAGTACATGCAGGCTTTGAGGCGAGATTTTTTTTCACAGCGACTCCAGAGATCCCACAAGAGCCCATAAGCTCAGAGCAGCATCCTCATGACTCAGCCAAATGCTTTTGCAAGACGACATGGCACCGCGATTGGACTCAATATAACACGGCTGATCCTTTCATCTACTTTCAGATATTTTGATCTTACCTACAGTTCAGCTCAAATGAGTGTCTCAGGGAGCCTCTCCAATCCCAGCAGCGGTACTCGCTCCTGCCAGATGCTATCTCGGCAGCTTTGCATTAGATGGACCAAAACTATCTGAAGGACGGCCACTTTTTCCTCCAGCACACGACGGCCAGGGTCTAAGATCTTCCACTCACTCATTATGGATGGGTCACTTGAGGGTGACTGTGAAAAGCTCTCAACAGTCTTGCCTCCGTTTTTTGGCTCTGCCTACTGCAGCAAACGTTGTAGGGTTTTCCATGAGTTGTTATGGTCTCTACATGCTGTATTACGTGTTTTGTTTCTACTATTGTTTGCTGAACAAAAGGGAATGTAAAGTGGACAGAAAGGGCCCGATCAGTAGTGGATGCCTGGCTCAGCGTATGTAGGTGGCATTGGTTAAAGCAGAACGTCAAAGCTCACAGCGTGCTGCGCGTGGCCACTTCATCCCCTTTAGTGCTTTGTGAGGGCTCCATTAGGACCAACGCTCCAAGAACCTTTGTGTCATTAACTGTGCTGTCTACAGCACGGCCTGCATGTCATGCCAAGACCCCTGGCTCACAACACTGCAGTGAAATGATTCCAAATGATTCATTGAAGACGCCAAGGTTGGAATTAATGGGACCTTGCTTTATTTTTTTTTATTTTTTTAAAGGTTAAACTGAAAAGTTCCAGCGCTCCCTTCTCTCTTTCAAATGCAAGTTTACATAATTTTTCTATGGGTAGCAAGACTTGACATTTTTGTGTCAAATCTAAAGATGTTCTTTTTGTTGCTGTCTATTGCTGACAGGTGTAACACAAAGTGACACCATCACCATACTCAGTTCTTCACTGTCAGGTAGTCTTTTCTTCTGCCTGTCATACTTGCGTTGGAATCAGCAGTAATTAGTTTGGAATACGATAAAATAAGTATGAGCATGGGAAGTAATGGCTGAGCAGACAAATCTAAAACTTAATTTCTTTGGATAGCAGACAAATTAAATTGAACTCTCCCGCATGAAAGTTTGACGCTTTACACACCCGTCCACCATTCCGACGTCCAAACCCTCTCATAAAGTGCACACTACCAATATGGATGGGATTCCTAGGAATACTGGGCCGGTCAACTTCTGCAGAACACACTGCAACTTTTGAAGAAAGCAATTAAGGGCGCTTTCACACCTGCCAGATTTAGTTCGGTTGAATCGCACTAGAGTTCGTTTGTCCCGCTGGTGCGGTTCGTCAGGGCAGGTGAGAACGCGGCATTAGCACTCGGGTGCACACCAAAAGTGGATCGGTTTGTGGTGAGAACGTGATCCGTACTCGAACCGCACCAACTATATATAATCCGCAAGTCTGAGCTAATGTCTCCTGTAGTCAGGTGTGTTTAGCAATCTGCGATGCAGCAGAGCAGCAAACTGTAGCAGCTTGCTGTGTTTCTCTCACAGAAATAGACTGCGGTCAAGCTCGCCGTCCGTCACTCGCATCTCCGTGGTCAAACCAGCTGCTGCTAAAATTGGAGACAGACGCCAGCACAGCAGTGCAAAGTCTCGGTAACCAGAGCAGACGTAGTAACGTCTCTCGCAAAACAATGTCTGATCATTTCAATGAAATGAGCTGGTTTGACCACTAGTCCAGAACACAGGACCTTCTTCCTGTATTTGCTTTCTTGGTCCTGCCCCCAGATACATCCGACCAATAAGAGGAGTGGACGTTCTTGCGTGATTTGTAATGGCGCATTTTGGTACCCTTGGATTTTTTCCAGGTGTCAAACCAAACCAAACCAAACCGAGGGCAAATCGCTCCAAGTTTACTAACTCACCAACTGATTCGGACCAAAGCAAACAAACTACAGGTGTGAAAACGCCCTAAGAGAATGTATTAAATGACATATATGTATTTCCTGAGGCGTAATCCCTACCATGCCCTCTTGCTAAAGTGTTCTCTCTGTTATTAAGGACAACTAACTCTGTGTCATCGCTGGCTTCAGATCAAAAAACTTTTCTCTCTCTGCCTCTTTACTAAAATCTCAATAAATATGTGGCATGCTAAAGGGGAGTAAGATTCAGAGGAAATTAATTGTTTAAAACAAAAGTGGCCCTTTGCATAGAAACATGGGAATTGGAGTCTTTTGAACATTATTCTCTCCACAGGTCCTCAAGGCAAGCAGCTCTCTAACCATTTCATTACCCTCTTTTCCTGGTCTTTAATCACAATAACTAGGTCTTGTTTCCTCCCCCTACTTTCTTTCTATCTCTCTATTTTCCACCCACACGTTTTCAACCTTTTGGCATCTCTTAGATTCGGATAAACAGGGAAGTAAGTATCTTGCTTCTCTTCTTTTTCTGCCTTTTCTCCCTATTCACGCTGCCCCCTCTCGCTGTCCTTGCCAGCCCTCCATGGCTTCCCTCCAACAGCTTCCTTTTCCACTCTAAGCTGCTGAGCCTGTCCACCATCACTTTTCCCCTGAGTTAAATTCATTCCAAACTGAGTGTAGCAGTGTCCTCCTTCATCCATAGTCAGATGCTCACCTGGGGTTCTTACTCAACACCAGGCTGTCCTATCGTTTCCTTCCTCTTTCTTTGTGTTGGAATTCTAAATTCCGGTCGATATATGAGGACTTTAGTTAACTGCTCCTCAGATCTCTGCAGGGTAAATCCAGACAGCTAGCTAGACTATCTGTCCATTCTGAGTTTTATATTGCTGGACTAAAACTACTTTTGAACATACACATGTTCCACAAAACAAGTTCCTTCCTGAGGCTATTTTACAGCGGCTCCATGCAGAGCTTAGTGCCACCCATGACGATTGTGATTGGTTTAAAGAAATGCCAATTAACCACAGCACGTTTTTCTCCCGTCCCAGAATGCTGTGTGGACTAGCCAGACCCTCCTCCCCTGCGCTGTGGAGGAAGGTCTCGCAAGGCAAGACTATCTACCAGTTAGCAAGTTAAAATGATTAACTACCAGTTAGCAAGTTTATAAGATTAACTTCCAGTTAGCAAGTTAGATAGCTTGTTAACCATCAGTTAGCAAGTTATAAAGATTATTTGCCAGTTAGCAAGTTAGATAGCTTGTTACCTTCTACCGTGCAAATTATGAATAGGGTTGGGTATCGTTTGGGTTTTTTCCGATACCGGTGCTAAAACTACTTTTAAAACGGTGCCGGTGCCTGAACCGATACTTTTGAAAAGATTTTTAAAAAAAATGTATATATTTAAAAAAGAAAAAAGGAGCACATAACGACAGTCGGCGGCATTTAAGAACGGCTTGTTTATTTCTAAGGCCATATGGTCAAAATTAAATGATTGATTAATAAAAACAACAAAAACAACCACTAGATGGAAAAAGGGTATTTAACAATAACTTTCTCAACTTTCTCAATAACTTTTTCAAGTGATTGTTGTTTTTCCGACAATGGCAGCTGCAGACTACGTCTCTGTGTTGGAACCCTCTACAGTGAAATACAGTCACACCGCGTTAGCTGTAAGCATTTTAACCGTTCTCTTAATACATCCATGGTTTAATCCAGCTGCTAGCTAACGGTAGGCTAACGTTACCTGCTGCCAAGTGTATTATGCTAACTAGCATCACATGCAGCGATGTTTTGGTTGCCTCTAACGTCCGTTTCGGAGCATCAGAGGGCAGCGCTGGCATTTCAGTAGCACCGAAATGAGGCACCGAAATCCGCGTTACTATTCGGTCCGGTAGATACCGGTCGTTAAGGCACCAGTGACGTATTAGCACCGGATGTCGGATGTCGGTACCCAACCCTAGTTATGAAGATTGTTGTTGTGAACATATTAAAAGTAAGAGTCCTAATTTAAAATACCATAATGCTTCTTAACAGATATCAAGCTGATCAAAACATTTTGTGGCAGCTTTTGCTCGAGATGGCTTTTGCTCCACCTACTCACATAACTCCACAGGAAAGGAATTCTTGCAATTTTGGGCAACAAAGAAAGGAAGCTACAACAACAATAATTTCTTGGGTCACTCAGAATCCAAAAACACACAAACTATGGTATTGTGTATTTTTAAACTGTTGTAAGATTTGGCAAAATACTTTATATTCTTGACCTCAACTTGTTGTTCACCCACAAGCGATGACACTCTATTTCTCATTTCACTTTTAATGCAGCTTAATTTCCAATGCAGGTTGAAGTCAGTTGAATTTGTTGACACAGTTTGGCTATGAAAGAAACCCTAGGTGTTGCATAAGCCTGATCCTGTTCATTTATTTATTCTGTTTTCTTTTATTCTTAAACCTCTCTTTAATGTTCCCCAGTGCTCTCAGGGAGGATTTCTATTAACATGTGTTTCAGTAGGATTCCTACAAGTGATTCTGAGGTGCATGATAAACATGAGCACTGATTTCCATTTTGCTTGCCTACACCAAGGTCAGATTTCCACTAATTTATCACAGGTTGTAGTTGGAGTGAGCCAAATACAGTATATCGAAGCAAAACAAATTGAAAGTTGTTTTTCGTCCTTTTCGATAGTATTGATAGGCTTTCCACGTCCCATATGACTTTGCATGTTTTTTTTGTTTTTTTTTCTCAATCCATTGTGAATTCATAATGTTTGATGTTTTTCTGTTCGCTTGCTGTTGGAAAATGTGGTTGCCAAGGTGACAGACAGGAAACTGGTTGGCTCAGGCAAACTCAGCAACGGGGGCTCATGGGAATGAGGGTCGCTACACTCTTTCATAGCGATGGCCATCCATCTCAACTTCCCTCTGTGGCATGACTGTTTTGGAATGTAATTTCTGTGCCTGCATGGCTGAATATTGTGTGTATCAGTATTTGTGTGTGTGTGTGTGTGTGTGTGAGTGTGTGTGTGTGTGTTTTTGTTGGGGGGAAGGGTGGCATCTGTACAGTATTTGTACAAATGTTTATCCTATACAACAGTTGGAATCACTTTACCCATGACTTGTGAGAGGGCACACTAATCTTAATTCTTGGGATCTATCATGCTTGGCTGTTTTTCATTCAGCACACAGGGTTTGCTTGGTGGAGGGCCATGGCGCCACTAATAGCCTTCCAAACCGTGCACAATGTATCATAACTGCACTAATGCCAAGCTGAGCAGAGAGGAGACGGCCGGATCACTCAGCGTCACTGAGGTAGAATTACTCCCAGCGCTGAAGATCCCTCACTTGTCAATCTAGATTTGATCAGCAGCCCTGGCTGCATGTAAAGCACCGCACGCCAGGCCAACTTTGAAACGCAGCTCCCTCCCTCTGCGTGTAATGACCTGGCTCACAGAGAGATTAGGAATTAATGCCGTTTCTTTCTGCATTGTAATTTAAGTGGAAATTTAGAGTCAAAACAGTACAAAGACTACGGCCGGGTCAAAAATGCCTACATATTTTAAGCCGAGCGTCATCAGCCGATTGCCTGGCGCAGACTAGTTTTCACGGCCGCCGAAATACATCTTCAGTCAAAAGCAGAGCAGAAATTTTGCAGAGCCACAAGATGAATAAGAGATGCTGAAAATGGAGAACGAGAACGGATGGGAAATGAAAGTTAGAAGCCCCTGAGTCTCACTTCACCATATGCTCCTATAATTATTAACCCTCTCCCATCTCCTTTTTCTTTCTTTTTTCCCTGCCATCTTTCTCACTCTCTCCGTCTCACAGGGCTACCAGCGATCAAATCACTTCATCGCCACTCAAGGTGAGTGTCAAATACCCAGCAGCAGTGGTTGACTGCTAATGTTGACGATATCCAAATGGCTTTACTGAATTATTTATGTGTAAACAACAAGGAGCCTGTGTTGCCTCATGCTCACATCTGGGGTTTCCATCATAAAGCATCACAGTGTGAGAACCACTCTCACACCGGTCGACTGTAACTGTCAGTCCACCCTGCACTGTAACACTACTGACTGTCGCTCTCTGTGAAGTTCACCTTTTGTGTCTCTCCTCCCCGCCATCTGCATGTGTGGTGCACCATCTCTCTGATGTCAGTTTGATACATTATATAGGCTGCTTTCCCCAAGCAGCACACACATACACACACACACACACACTCACACTCTTACTTATTCTCACCCGGCTCTGATCCTATTTATTCAGTGAATATGTTTTTCACATCGTAATCCCCCTCTGATTTCTTTCCATCATTCACTTTGGTCTCAGTTCTCCCGCTTCACAAAAGTAACCTCCGAAGATTTCTCTCTCTTTCACATTTTGCTCACAAAGTCTTTCTGCATACAAGAGTGCAGTCAGAGGTGGGAAGGGTGCCACAGTGTGCTACTTAAGTAGGAGTACTGAGTTATACCCGACCTAAAGTTACTGACTTAAAGAATCAAACAGAACGGTTAAAGTTAACAAAGACAACAATCATTTTATCGATTTTATTCTCTTATAAAACATTACCATACACAAACTACAGAAGCATATACGGTACAATGCACAAAGACAAAGAGTGGACAGTAGGTTTATATGTTCAATTCAATTTTATTTCTATTGTCAAATCATTACAGACTATCTCTGGACACTTTACAGAGGTAAAGAGGAAATCGTTTTAAAGGGGCAGAAACCTGTACACACAAAACTGTAAAATAGCATAATGTTCTGTATAAAACTCTAAAGTTATTATACTGTAGTCCCTTGTTTTCCTGTCCTGTCAAAGTCAATGACAACAATGGATAATGCTGTTACTTACAGTATGCTAGTCGACAGAGTTAAGTGAAAGACCTCACATCGTTTCACACATACATTTAAAAAAACTCGTATGGATTCTTAAATTCTAGCATCAACGGGTAAGTTTAAAATCTTGCTGTTTACACATCGTACTGTATATTGTCTGCACAGGGGGTGTAGCGTGGCACGTCTGTGTCAGGAGGCGTTTGGGCACAGTATTGAGTGTAGGTCACCCTTGTTTTGGGAGCACTCAGAGCCCACCACAGAATCACTGTAGTTATGCACGTAAAATGGGAGAAAATAGCATAAAAATACTCTTCATGTCATGTTAGAAGCATAGGGTTTCTATTCTGTCAGACACACACGTGAAACGCCTCCTGTGTAGACATGCTGTCACACTATGTGTGCCTAAGAGCGACCCAAAGCGTATTTTTACACTTCAAGTCTATTTTCTTTGGTTTTACGTGCATAACTACACTTGGTACTTTGCCTGAATGCATCATGTGTAAACACTGCGCTGAAGAAGGATATGTACACATGGATGGTAGAGTGCGGATCGGGCTGCATTTTTCTGTCCGAGCCCGGCCCGCATCTGACAGAGCAGTAGCCCGGCCCGACAGGCATTAAGATATTTATGTCCAAGCCCGACCCGAGCTAGACAGTTAAAATCTCATTTTTTTTCTCATACTAATGATACGTTTCTTTGTGTGGAAAGCCCACTTTTATTAAGCAACTGTAGGAAGGCATTCAAATGTCAACAGATGAGCATAAGTGCACACGGGGCAACAAGTGCACGTTAACACAGGCGCACACCTACATAATAAGCTGTTTTAAATTTAAAATGTTCAATGCCTTATCATGCTGATGTGACCGAGCCCGTCCCGAACCCGAACATCATTTCTAAGTATCTGTCCGAACCCGGCCCGGCCCGCCGGGTACCTCGGCTCAGTTCGGGTATCCATCCTCTAATGGATGGAGACAGTGTTTCTGAAAGTTAAGTGTTGTTGTCTTCAGAGGCATTTCTTTTTGTAATTTCTCCACTGGGGATCAATAAAAAAAAAGTATAAAGTATAGTACCGTATATAAATAAGGTTAGTTATCAAACTCAGTCACCAACAGACAAACACATTGACTGCATTTCTATTTATTTTAGAGTTCAATGAATAGTTATAATCTAATATAAAAGTTCTTCAGCACCTTTCATACAAGAAATACAGCACAAAGTGATTTACAATAAGGGAAACAGGGATTGAATGCCATCAAGATAAGATAAAAAATATGATGAAATAGAATGCTTAACATGAGATGGAAAAGAAAACCCCACTGAATAATAATGCTAAAAATAAAGTTAAAATCAGCACCCATATTTGCTGCATGCACATACATTAATAAACACTGCAGCAACTAGGGTTGTCCCGATCAGGTTTTTTGCCCTTGAGTCCGAGTCTGAGTAATTTGATTTTGACTATCTACCGATACCGAGTCCCGATCCGATACTTCTATAATAATTCAACTTTATAATACCTCCAGACCGCAGACATACTCGCGCTTTCCGCTTCAAGCTGCTTCCGTGTTCTACTTTGCCGGCATTTAACCAATAGCGTCTCTGCAACAAAGTGATGTCATGCCGCACGCATTGCTGTTTCTGTGTGGAGTCAAAAGGGTCTAACTCTGTGCCACCGCATAACTATAGATGTGTTAAAAAATAATGAGAATATATATACATATATATCCGAGTCCTGATCGGGAGGTAACGTCCGATTCCGATCGAGTCTGAAACCACGTGATCGGGCCCGATTTCCGATCACGTGATCGGATCTGGACATCCCTAGCAGCAACATTAAAATGTCTCATCTTTTCTGCCTCGATTGCACTCTCTACCAATCAGCGCCCAGGTCTCTGAGGCTACAAATAAACAACAGAACCTACTTTTTCAGGCAGACACAGACTCACCACCGGTCTTCATTGCACCGAAATAAGCATTTTTCAGCTACCTCCGAACATCTTCCCTAGGGTGTATAACCTCACTGTCAGTCTTATCTGTGACAGGCACAACCCCAAGTTGCCCCGAAACAACCCACTGTCTCGGTGGAGCTGTGGGCATTAACAAACACACCACAGTCTTATTATCTCAGATCTCATGGCCATATTTTAATGAATGATCCAGTTATAGGATAAAGTCAATATTTTGGTGGTTACGCTTTAAGGTTTGGGTCAAAATAAGTTTCAATTTTTGGCCCCGAGATAAAAAAAAAAAAAGTCTAAGAGCCAGGGTGACAACATAAACCAAAGTACAGTTTGTTATAGCTGCCATAATAATTGTAATCCATTACTTTCACTCTAATGAATCACACATGTAGAGTGTCCACACCCACACACCATACAGTACATCCACTGACTGCATCATGCATGCATGCGTGCCGCTTGCCCCTCACACTCTGTATTCACTGAACAACACAACTCTGCATACACTGGTGGCAAGCCCCGGGTGGTCGCCTGTCACGGCAGGTTCAGGTTGATTTGTTGTATCTTAGATGAGTCTTAAGGCGGCTGTGCTTGTGCAGCAGGCAGCAGGTGCTCTGGGCTAACTCGCTATTATGTCCAGAGATGAGGGAGCGAAGGAGGAGGCGGGCGAGGGGGAGGCAGACGGAGGAGGAGAAATGCCAAGCGCACTCTAAAAAAGCCTGAGTCCAAAGCAGCGGCATGTTGTGCTACGCATACAGATTGACCCAGCCACATCATTCGTCTCTCAGCTGACTGCCCCGTCCCTCTGGCGATGCATTAGTGGGCTTCTCCTGCCGAAAAATTAACATCTAATTTCACTAATACATATAGAAGCCAACACAGTGATTGCTGACAGGGGAGTGAGCTGTGAATAACCCTGTGAAGAGGAGGGAGAACAGTGGTTAAAGTAGCTGCCCCTCCCCGAGTTAACTACAGTAAAGACCAGTATCTGGCTGTTATGATAGGAAAGGCTCCCTGTTTTTTATCAGGTATGTTGTTTCTCCTCCTTCTCTTATTGTTTTTCTCAGCCTTCGCAGGTTTTGCGTGTTTGCCCTTGGGCATGTAGTCAAAGCTTACCTTTGGATTCATCTTGTTAAGACAACTGTACCAGTAGCAGTGAAAACAAGCACTACTGTGTTTCTCATGTTTGAGGTCTATGTGTTGCTTTCTTTATCTTTTTTTTGACTCAAATTTAGGGATACTGCTTCTTTGTTTTTGAAATTCTCTTTTTATTAAGTTATAACAAGGTACAAACAAACGAAAGAAACTAAAATGTAATCCATGTCATAGGGCTTACTAGCCTTATCTATCCAAGCCCTCTGTAAAAATACAATTGTAGCAAACGGTAGTAAACCTGAGTTACAATAGATAATACAGAAACAAATAAGGACGAATAAAATAGGTTTAAATATAGAAAATTAAATAAAAAAATGGAAAACCCAACTTAATAGGACCAGAATGTTGGGGTGTGCCTTCATGGTACTGAAATTACTTTACAAAAGATAAAGGGCCCTATTTTAACAATCTAAGCGCACGGCGTGAAGCTCCTGGCACAGGTGCGTTTAGGGCGTGTCCAAATCCACTTTTGCTAGTTTGACGGTGGAAAAAAGGGTCCGTGTGCCGGCCGCATGGTTCAAAAGGGTTGTACTTAGTGTCTTCATTAATTCATAGGTGTGTCTTGGGTGTAACATGCAATAAACCAATCAGAGTGTCATCTCCCATTCCCTTTAAAAGCCAGGAGCGTTTGTACCTTGGCGCATTGCTATTATGATGGAGGATTTGCTAAACAGGAAGAAGAGATTTTCAGGAGAAGAAACTAATCTGCTCGCACGCTTTCACTTCACACGCGAGCAGATCATATCATAATACTTTTGTAGCACATTGCCAGAATGATTAACGCAGAATTGCTTTGAGGTTGTGAACCTGAAATAAATAAATGATATAATACAAACAGAAAAAAATATATATATGATAAAGAGTAAAAGACATTTACTACTCTGCTAGCACATATGAGGGATGATAAGGTGCAACCGACTCTTAAAAGAGTCATCCAGGTCAGTTACAGGAGACAAGAGAATATTCCTATTAAACAACGTGCGTGGGTGGAAATGAATAGACATCTTGTTCACTAAAAGCGCTGCGTAGAGTGTTTGGCAGAGGAGGCGGGATGAAGGAGGGCCTTGTGATATTATCACCGCCGCGGTGTAATGGAATCAATGAAAGTGTCATCTTCTCCAGGGCCTGTGATTTGTGTCTGCCACCGGTGTTCACGAAAGGCAACACAGGAGCTTGTTTGCACAATGGCGGAGGATTTGTGGGTGTATTGAAATGACATTTCTCCTTAGAATTAGGAGAACACGGAGCAGGGCAATAGTTCATGAATGACACATTGTTACTCTATTCCCTGGCATGGATTACACAGCCTCTACATTGATGGTTATTGCTGCTATTTTCTCTGACTTATGGCTCATCTCTCCGCCCTTCTCATCCTCCTCTCTCTTCCTACACCTTTTCTCCTCGCTTGTTTTTTTTTCTCTCTCTCTCTCTCTCTCTCTCTCTCTCTCTCTCTCTCTCTCTCTCTCTCTCTCTCTCTCTCCCACTTCTCCACCTATACCTCTACTGTGTATCTCCCACTGTGCAGGCCCCAAGCAGGAGATGATCTATGACTTCTGGCGGATGGTCTGGCAGGAGAACTGCTTCAGTATTGTCATGATCACTAAGCTGGTGGAAGTGGGCAGGGTAGGTTTCCCTTCTCTTTGTCCTGTGACCTCTTCTCCAGCCAGCTGTGAAGATAGATGGAGGGATGGAGGGAGGGAATGTATTTCTGGAGCTCCCTTTTTTTAAATTTTTTTTATCATCCACCATATATCAGAAGAGCCGCTGCGCTCGGTGTTGTGGGAGGAAATGGCTGCCGCTGTCTGATCCTGAAAGATCGCCTTTTTGCTTTGGTGCCTGGGCTCCAAAGTCAAAGCTTTGATGTATATGAAGGAACATTGTGGCCTCTGTTCTGTTACTCTAAGGGGAGACACTACGGGGGAATAGGGGAAAATATTTGAACTAACAGATATCAGCATGAAACTAACCCCAGTTGGTTACTTTCATTAAGACAATATTTTTTTGTATTACAAGTTTTCTGAACCGTTATGTTTAAATATGCAAATTAGGCATTATCTTGTTAAATATGTTCTTATTGACATACTGTACATTTCCAGAATGGGAATCTGAACCTAGGATAAAGCCAGGTGCAAAATTCTTGTTTCATTTTGTTGACATATTTAAGTTTAAAGAAATTTTGGATATCACTTTGTATCACTCCATAATTCAGAAAATACTGTCAAAGAACAGCCAAAGAAAAATCAGTTTTTGCCATGTTTGTAGGAATAAAATGTTACTTAAATCAGGCTATGCGTGATACGTGAAGAAATCCCTCTGTAAAAACCTTCAGAATATAGGTAGGAATGAAACTGCAGAGTTTGGTGTATGTAAAGGCGCTGACACACCAACCCGATTATCGGCCGTCGGATAGTCTGGCGAGGTCAGTGACTCGAGTCTGTTCGGTGTGTTCCATGCCGTCGTCAGCCTGAAGGAGCCGTCGGCGTTCATTTTAGTCGATTTGACTTGTTGAATCGGCCAGTGGGCAGTCGGACTCAATTACCAATCTGATTGGTGGAGCGCTAGCACTTGACTAGCGAATCAGTGCACGAGAAAACCGGAGCTGACAACGCCAGTATCTTCTTATTACTAGCCATCGTATTTTCTTCCGTTCAGCGAGTAATGACAACAACGATCCTTCTTGACTACTATTCAACACTCTCTGATGAAAACAATGACTGACGACAGCATGCTCTGTGTTTACGAGGTCTAGAGAGATGTTCCGTCATTTCCGGTTTTCATTTTTTTAGGAGACCTATTACACCTTGTGCACGCGCAGAACGTACGTTCAAGTCGGCGTCGCTTCGGTGTGTTCCGAGGCACTTTTTGGACCTCGGGGAGCTAAATGATCAGTCCGACTGCCTTTTCTGCAGACGATCGGCTGTCGGGTTGATGTGTTCAGTGCTACTGAAGTGGAGATTTCTGAGAGTCTGAGAAAAACTCAAATTTTGAAAGAAAAAAACAGCCTGTAAAGAAATGTCGTAAAATTCCATACATTTTACACAGACACTACAGGTGATTAAGATCAAACATATGAACTAACAGATATCACCATGAAACGTCCCCAGCTGATTACTTACATTAAGACAATTCTTTTTTGGATTAGAAGTTTTCTGAAATTCTAATGTTTAAATATGCCAATGAGGCATTATCTCATGCTAATGTCACTTTTGCTGAATTTAGGAGAAATATATAGGCACAAAAAGACAAAGTGAAGTAAGATAAACATCTAAACCTCAAAACTGAAAAACAGTGGGCTACTGTTACAGTATTAACAAAATGTTATACATGCCGTTTTTAGCTTGCACTAAACGTACCATTCAAACAGAAGTTACCACAGTCAGACAGTAATGGTAGTAGTATTGAGTAGAGAGTAGAGAGATTGATCAAGTTCCCACAGTTGTACCTGTATAATGTCTTCTATGGCTCTGGAAAGGGTTGCTCCAGCTATTTGTAAATCACAAGTAAGTGTATACAGCAGCAGTTGAAGTATTCAGATCCTTTACTTAAGTAAAAGTACAGATACCACACTGTAAAAAAAAAGAAAATAAAATACTTACAAGTAAAAGTCCTGCATTGAAAATGTTATCTAAGTAAAAGTATGTAAGTATCATCAGTAAAATGTTTTTTAAAGTACTAAAAGTAAAAGTACTCAATGCAGAAAAGCCCTCACGTTTTAGAAACTGGAAATAATCCAAACAGTTGTGTGTTTAATCGGCTAAACATTTCAGCTGTAAATGTAGGCTGTTATATTGTTGAGTAGTTTAATTCATAATAAAACATCAGATTTTATAAACTACATGTGTTTTGTGTGCAAACATCTTAATTTGTTAAGTAACTAAAGCTGTCGGATGAATGTAGTGGAGTAAAAAATACAATATTTCTCTCTGAGATGTAGCGGAGTAGAAGTAGAAAGTGGCATGAAAAGACTCAAGTAAAGTACAAATACCTCAAATTTGTACTTAAGTACAGTACTTGAGTAAATGTACTTAGTTACATTCCACCACTGGTGTACAGTTCTACCTAAGTCCTCAGTTTATATTATATAACAAGAGAGTTGCACCATTAAAAGCTAAGGAATGTCACAGCTACCAGAGAAGTTGTGTAAATTGGTCGCTAGGAAACATCTGTAGCGCCGTTCAAAAGCATCTTATTTTGTGAAACAAGAATAACTAGTAACGTGGGCGAATAAGTATCAACCAGGGTCACAAATTAACTGGGACTCAGGGAAAATGTGCAAATAGGAAATTGAAAAGAATAACAGGAAATACATCATATAATTCAGAGTGCCCTTTTAGCCTTTCATCATTTTACATCCCCATAAGGGATGGTGCTCTAGTCTTTCCCAGGCTTTGTAGGTGAGAGATTTATTGCATTTTTGGATCAGAAAATGAGTCCACAGCCTGGAGCGGTGGAAAATGTTGACAACAGGCAACCAATCAGTGACAGAATCTATTCTCTTTCCAAGAGCGCAAAATCATATTTAAAATTAAATAAAACGTCTTATCAAACTTTGGTGTCAACACTTTTATGTGTCAAATGTGATGGTGGAGATGATTGGAACGACTGTGGTAAAGTCCAAATATTTAGCAGAGCTTACAACAGGATTAGAGCGTTGCAATTTAAGCTTTACATTTGTATATTTAAAGCTTTAAAATTAATTAAATTTAAACATTTACATCGCTACGTTTTGGTTTTTAAGCGGAATTTTGTCCCAAAAGCGATCTCCATGTACACAAGTGTTTTGAGTTCCAGTAGAAGAACTAATCTCCGTTTAAACTAACACGCCCAAACCAAAATATCTCATCAACATTCTCGTATACTGGGCATAAACAGGACGCAGCTTTTATACTCCGCCTGTTGCTGGTAGTTGCCATGGTAACGTTAGTAGCTTAGTCTCAGAGAACTAGGCGTCTGTGATACCAAAGGTCTCCGTTTGCGGCCGTTGAGACTGAAACACAACCCCGCAGATTCCAAACCAAAACGGGTCAGAAGTGTTTTCGGTAACACTTTACTTGAAGGTATTTACATAAGAGTGACATGACACTGTCATGAACACATGATACAGTCATGACACATGAACCCTAACCCTAACTCTAACCCTAACCCTAAAAAGTGTGGGAGCCCCGGGTTCAATTCCCACTGCGATACATCAACCAATGTGTCCTTGAGCAAGACACTTAACCCCTAGTTGCTCCAGAGGCGTGCAACCTCTGACGTATACATAGCAATTGTAAGTCGCTTTGGATAAAAGCATCAGCTAAATGACATAATGTAATAATGTAATGTAAAAGAGGCGTTATGTCATAAACGACTTGCGATATGACTTGTTTATAATGGTTATAAGAGTGTCATGTCACTCTTATGTAGATGTATGTAGAGTGTAACCGTGTTTTCAAATGTTTAGGGGCTCTGAAACGCCAGAGCAGGGGAAATGCGAGGTGTAAACGTAGCAGAAGATATTCGTTTTTTTAAACCAAAACACAGAAATGTAAATGTAGCCTTAGTCTGCTTGTTGAAATCTCAGTGCCTAGTGGTGTGACAGTTTGTTGTCTAGTGTTGAGATGAATCAGCTGTGAAGCTCTCTGAACCTTAGCTCTGTGTGTGTGTTGTTTGTCCAGATGAAGTGCTGTAAGTATTGGCCTGATGACACGGAGCTCTACGGTGACATTAAGATAACGCTGCTGAAGACAGAGACACTGGCAGAGTACACTGTGCGCACCTTCGCCATGGAGAGGGTGAGTCACACTCTCACTTTATTCCATATCTAATCTCTCGGTGTAGCCTTTGTGTCATGTACCAATACCTTTCTCGGTACCACTTTATTAGCTACCATAACAATGGTAAATTGATAGCTAATTAAAATGGATTTGTTAACGATTAAGAAATTGTTCATAGGCCATCAATAAACATTATTTGGACGGCTATTATAAAGTTGCATCTGGTGAATATAATACCTTTTTAATTTAGACTTTGTAAAGCATTCATAAACTGTATTTAGATAGCTATTATCAGTGCACAAATAATCAATGATTATCTTGTTTGTAGATCACCAAATAAAGATTTAATGGGGCCAAATTAAATGATGCTTTATAAACAACTTATTATTATAAGCGTTAGTTGCAACTTCATAATAGCCATTCAAATGTTTAAAGAGGGTTTATAAAATAAGTTTTAACCATTGGCCAAGTATTAACAATCTATCTAAAGTTATAAACTTATTATTTTGTATGAAACTAAACTAATGATAAAATCACATCAGTTATAATATCACTAATAACTATGTTTACTAATAATAATTAGTAAACATAAATTGTCATGATATTGTTTGTTAACAGTAACATAACTTGTGACTTAAGTTTAATCTACCATGTATTAGTGATATTATTATAAAGTGTTACCCATTTCTCGTTCTGCTTCAGGTTTGTGTGATTGCTTTCTATTTGTGAACTCCTCTGAATATTCCGGCTCTCATAATGATAGCGTCTCGTTGGGTCTGCCTTAATGTGTCTTGTAGCGAGGTTACCCTGCCAAGCACGAGGTGTGCCAGTTCCACTTCACCTCGTGGCCGGAACACGGCGTGCCGTACCACGCCACCGGCCTGCTGGCTTTCCTGCGCCGGGTCAAGGCCTCCACGCCGCCCGACGGCGGGCCGGTAGTGGTCCACTGCAGGTAACTCATCACGCTCCATGCTGCCAATGACCTAAACACCAAACAGATGGAGACGGCCCCCCCCCCTTGAAATATGATTCCCCCCACCTCCAATCCATTGGGCTAGAGTGCTGTCAATCTGACAATTGTGATTTCCATTGGGGTACTGTCACTTGGCTGCCTGTTCTGCCAATCTTCCCAGCCCTTGTCACATGACCAATTAATGTTTCACGCAGTACGTTTACATGCACATAATTCACACATTCGCACATATTCCGGTTTTTGCCCTAATTCCGAAAAAGATGATATTCCGACTAAGCTGTTTACATGGCTAATGAAAGTAAATATTTCAATAATATTCCCGTTTACCAGTGGTGGTGGACTTGTTGGACCATGTGAACACAGCGTCCCTCTTTCATTCCTTCAACCAGCTTCTTGAAAAGGTCGACGTAGCGATGTGTGCGCACATCCAAAAACCTGTTGATGTCCAAGTCTTTGATAATGTTTAAAAGCAGTGTTGGGGAAGTTACTTTTAAAAAGTAGTGTTTGCTCGTTACTCGTTACTTCTTAAAAAGTAATCTGTTACTTTACTTAGTTACCCCCTATGGAAAGTAACTTTTTACTTTACTCGTTTTTTTTTTTACGTTACTTTTAAAAGCAGGCGTCTCTGGCAGAGACTGAAGTTAATTATACAAAAACTATCTTTGACCATAAAGCCAATCTCTGGTTTATCAGTGAAGTGTCTGAACTACACTGCAGACTGGATTCTCTACTCACAGAGTGACGGCTGATTCATTATGAACGAGTCCAGCGTGGGTTGAATGCACATCAGCAGGTCATCACGTTACACGGTGTTAGTGTATACTATGTAACGTCTGTATCGACTTGTAGCGGTCGCGCAGCCACGATGGTCCATGCATTGTCGTAGACACATGCAGCCTCTTTTCTGGAAATCCTTGCATGTCCGTGCGACCAACACAAGTCCACAGCGGTCCGCTGCGTGTATGTATGAGCCCGTCTCCACCTCATCCATCTGTGAGGTTGTCAGCTTGTGTCTGCCTGGCTCAGAGCGCCGTCTAGCAAAAAGCCACAAAGCTTAAAACGCTCTCAAAAGTTAGCTTTGGCTGCTTCTTGCTTGCCATGATTACTCTGCTACCAGCCTCTGTAACGTCCCGTGTGGAGTTTGTGAGCACGCAGCTGAGAAGGCTGTCAAATCTGTCCCTGGGAAAAGTAACGTTGTGCCGAATTGAAAAAAGGAACTACGTTCCGTTACCAAATTTTCAGTAGTAGTGCGTTACACTACTTTTTACCTGAAAAAGTAGTTACGTTACTGTAACACGTTACTTTGTTACTTTGAAACGTGTTACACCCAACACTGTTTAAAAGTAGCTGTGTTTCTCCTTCCTATCGGGTCTGAAGCCTTGCATACTGTTGGCTGATTGGTTTGTGTACAGAAACCATAGCAACGCACAGAGCTGACCATAAGCCTACGGTAAAACCCCGATTGAGACGCATATTCTGAATGCGCTGTATACATGTCTAAAGAATGCCTTTAAAACCCGAATAATACCGGAATATCCCACACATCTTAATCAGAAAATGCTATATTCGGAAAAAGGCCTTATTCAGAATATCCAACCAGAATATGCTGTTTACATGACCTGTATCAAATTCGGAATATTGTCATATTCGGAAAAAAAGTGGAATATTGATGTGCATGTAAACGTACTGCATGATGACTATCCAAAATTCTGATACCATGGAACAAGCACTGAAATAGTTTTTTTGAGTGGCAGACTGAGCCTATAGAAAATGTGTATTGTATTTGGATACACAATTTGTTTAAAATGAAAACAAGGGAAATTATTAATGATTGGGATTTGTGTTTTATTTAGCAGAATTACATTATGCTGTTCTATCCTATCCAATATTTCCTATATTTCTAAGCAGATTTTCTATGCGGTATTCTGATGAAATGCCCAGCCTTCTTCTACTCTTTAATATCATATTTCGTTGATGTCCAATACACACTTAATTTGCTGTTTTTGTTTCTGCTACAGTTTGTGTTTTGTTTTGTTTTTTGTTTTGTTTTTTTACATTTCCCAAAAATACTTTCAGATATTTGGTGCTGTGTAGGAGCACAATAATGGCAATAACAAATACCAGAAAATGGAATGAGACTGGCCAACAGGATGTTGCTTTCACACGTAGCCAGCGTGGAATTCACAAAGATGTAGGCAGTTTGATTTTTGACAATCAAGGATAATGTCTGCCGTTGCAGTGAAGGACTTTTAATTCTCTGCAGCTCACAAATTTTCATCCAAATGTTATTATGTGCATTTTAAGTTTTTGCATTAAAAGAAACAGAAATATGGAAAAAATAATGAAATATAAACATAATGAGCTTGGTTGAGGTGGCAAATGTGTCATATAGAAGATAAGATAAAGTCTATTTACAATAAAAGTCACTGTAGTATCTGATAACATTGCCCCATGATGATTTCTCACCTGTTTGGTTTGGTCCAAACTAACTCTGGGCTGCTGTGATAGCTATCAATCAAACTCTCGCTGAGCGACTCGTAGTCATGAGATGGCCACAGAGATGGTCTTGCTTCCTTTTTCACCTTTTCCTCGGAGTTTACTCTTTTTTTTCATTTGAACAATAAATTGCAGAAACCGCTTAAATTAGACTACCTACCAACATTGACACAGTTTAAAATTAGGATAAAGGACTATTTGAGTACTAAATGCACGTGCTGTTACTGAGCACTGCTGGTGATTATGTTGAGATGACGTTAATTTGCCAACTGAACTATTATACTGCTGTCTTGGCCAGGACTCCCTCTCTCTCAGTGGGATTATTTCCTGGTAAAATAAAGGTTAATAAAAAATAATTAAAAAAACAAACAAACACCTGAGCCAGCTGGCTAGCAGAGTCAGCAGGAGGTTAGCAGATTCGGCAGGAGACTGGCGAGTAGATTTCCCGATCCTGATGAGTGACTCCTAGCCGCATGCCATCACCGTCCAACGTCAACCGCATAAAGCACAACTAATTTAGTTTGTAAAATAGACAATTCAGCATCCATATTGCGGAGGCGACTGGAGAGTTCCCCACCGTCTAGAACCTTAATAATTTGAAGTCGATGCCTAACCATCTTGCGAGACTTTCGCAAGTCTTGCGTTACCATCCAGACGTGGCCCAAATTAACCAAACTACGTGTGTGACAGCTTCCTAATTCAATCATCATCATGGCTCATGTGAGTAGCAGCTATGAAATGCTCTTTGGATTGCTTGATTTGTTTTCTGTGTGAAAACCCCCCCGAAGTATACCGGCTCATCCAGTGATTCAGATCAGAGTAAGCCGTAGAGACCCACCTCTTCAGACGGCTTCAGTGAGGTTGTTTAGTTTAATTGGGTTTGATTGACAGCTTTCACCCCAGCCTGAACCAAACAGGTTACGTATGAAAGCACTTTTTCTAATCGAAACTCGTTTGATATGAAATCTGTCCATCGTTCTGTGTGCGAGTAGCTGGATTATAGATTTCTTACAGCTCGTGATTCTTTATCTTTTTGTACATGATACCCAGATTCATGGTTGATCTCTGTTTTTATGCACTGCAGGGAGATTTTTTTTTTCACTTCAGTGGGGAATAAGAAAGGAAATACTGAGGACAAATGAAGCACAAACATCCTAGTTTTTGAACTCTGAGATGGTTTTAAAGTAATAAAGCTTTACCTGGAGAGGGCCGAGGCATTCACAAACTCCCACACATGCCTTAATCACGGTGTTAGACCCAGACATCGAAGAGGCAGGGGCCAGTACAAAGGGTGTTTTTAAATGTCTTAGCACTCTCCAACTAAAAGGCTTTTCAATTTCAAACTTCAACTTTTTTATGATGCCAGAAAATAATGGTCACTGTATTTCCTTCCTTTCTTTCCTGAACAAAGCCCTTTATTACACTGACTTCAGTGTGTCTGGATCATTACTAAGGGCTCCCCGCCGAGCCGTTTTCATTTTGGTGTTATATTCTCCTCTCTCCTCTGCACTAGTATGGGGGCGGGCAGGACCGGCTGCTACATTGTGCTGGATGTCATGCTGGATATGGCCGAGTGTGAAGGAGTGGTGGACATCTACAACTGTGTCAAGACTCTGTGCTCCCGACGCATCAACATGATCCAGACTGAAGTGAGTGGGAGGGCGGGAATGTGCTTAGAGAAGCTGTTAACCAGAAGCTCACAGGTTTGATTTTCACCACACGGAGCTGCTGCTAACCCCAATTTTACATTTGACCATTACTTTTATATATCGGGCATGTTTGCACTAGAGTTTTCATCTTGTCAGGCTGGACAAGCCTATGAAACAGAATCCCAACAACCATTAGCAGTGGTGGAGGAAAGTTTAACTTCAAAAGTGAAAGTACGTATATTAACAGCAAAAGTACTCAAAGGTATCCCAGTGTATCAGCACTATGTGATAAGTGTAAGAATTAAGAGGGCACCCTCACACACCAATTTCGGCCGTGCCCTAACCTCCACACATGTTGGACCCTGTATTTGATTTCTACTCAAAAGCCTTTAACAAGCAATGGGAGCCCAACCATAGGCGCTGCTTTATGTTTTCCTCAATTTTCCAGATGCTCCACTTAGCACCAACTGCAATGTTTAATTTTAAATGAATGTAGCCTACTGGCAGTAGTATCGGCGCCTATGAGCCCAACCCCCTTATGGTCATTCTGGGGTCTACAAATGACAATGCTTTGAACTCTGGCAGGGACAAATAGCCAGTGTATCTGGGTACTGTACTGCCTAAAAAACGTATATTACGATTATGGAAGTCTGAAGCTTAGATTCACAACAGCAGGGAGGAGGAGTGTGTTTGATAGGGCGTGGGGACCAGTTTTGAAACATTTAAGAAGCTGTGGGATGAGGGGTCACATATATTAATACTTTAACAAAGGAACATTCTCTTTCTTCTTTTGACTCCTGGGTTTGCTCTTTAGTCTCATAGCATAAGTCTTGCTATTTGCTACTGTGCCTCACCATTGATGTATTTAGAATCCGCAAAATAATGACAATTGTATGTTCTCCATTGCTGCAGCATTGTTGTTATTGTATGAAGAAAGAAGAAAATGGGAAAAAAAATAATAATGCTGGTTGTATGAACCAGTGCGGACCAATGTTGATCTGCAAAAAAATAATTTTCAAAAAACAAAACAAAAAAAAGTACTCAAAGGGACTTCACCACAAAATTAAAAAAAATACATATTTCTCTTCTTTTTCCCAGCGGGGCTATTTATCAATTAAGACAAGTAAGAACTCACATAATAAGAAACTCACTTTAATTGTGTTAATAAACACATAATTGGAAGTAATTCTAAGGTCTACTTAATGGGAATGCTCAATCTTCAAATATACAAACCAGAAAAAATTGCATTCATTGCTAGAGTAATTACAACAATCTAAAGGTGGAAAAGATTTTTAAATTGTCTTAGTGTGGAAGTGGAGGCGGTACAGTTAATACCAAAACTATGGTATTCATCCCCTTTTAATTCCATCTCTTCACTTTTCAGTTAGAGCTCGTCTACCAGTTGAATAAATATTTCTGCAATTACAGAACCTATTAAAAATGATAATAAGTTGTAAGAGGGACAGTTTAATGCCTGTTTTTTTTTTTTTACTTATCCTCGCCTCTATGATCTTTTGTTTGGTTGGATGTCTAAACAAATTTCCTAGTTTCCTTTTTTAATTGCACAGCTCCTAACGGTATTTAAATATTGTGTGTGGGCAGTGTTTTTTGCTCTTCTGATGCGTGTCCCCCCCCATTTTTAGACACATTTCTGCTTGGGAACAATGCCTGAGAGTGGGCATGGCGATTGAAGTTGTATGTTGACTATTATTCAACATTCAACCGCCGTAATTAAACTCTGAATTGTTCTTCACAAGTGAGCAATTAACAGCTAGGAATAAGTGCCGTGCGGGTTTTTGTGTGACTTTGTACATCTCTGAATGTTTTCCCCCCGCTGTCTGTCTGTCTGTCTGTCTGTCTGTCTGTCTGTCTCTCAGGAGCAGTACGTGTTCATCCATGATGCCATCCTGGAGGCGTGTCTGTGTGGAGAGACAGCCATCCTCGTTAATGAGTTTGCGCTCACCTATAAGGAGATGCTGAAGGTTGACTCTCAGAGTAACACCTCGCAGCTCAGAGAGGAGTTTCAGGTAATGCACACCGATACATGATTTGTATTTGTTTTGTTTGCCTGTGTGTATTAGTGTCTATTTCAGCGCTGCCTATGTCTGAGTGAGCACTGGAGGAAGGTCTGGCTACACTGCTTAACATTCTGGGATAGCGGGAAAAGATGCTCTTGCAGCGTCGGTAACCCTGCAAAATAGATAGAAGAAGGGGGGACCTTCCCAGCACTGTATACATCCAGCAAGCCAGACTACTATCTATATGATGGTTTTTGATTGATCACACTTATTTTAACTTACTTTAAAGGTCCCATGGCATGAAAATTTCACTTTATGAAGTTTTTTAACATTAATATGCGTTCCCCCAGCCTGCCTATGGTCCCCCAGTGGCTAGAAATGGTGATAGGTGTAAACCGAGCCCTGGGTATCCTGCTCTGCCTTTGAGAAAATGAAAGCTCAGATGGGCCGATCTGGAATCTCCTCCTTATGACGTCATAAGAGGAAAGGTTACCTCCCCTTTCTCTGCTTTGCCCGCCCAGAGAATTTGGCCCGTCTATGAGAAGGAGACATCATGGCTTGAAAACAAGCGAAGCATGACAGTTGGTCAAGGCCACACCCCCACCCTCCACCTTGCCCCCCCCCCCCCCTCTCCTCCTCAATAGCATTTAAAGCTACAGACACAGAAATGGCACATCCTAAGTAAAGCTCATTGTGGGACTGGCTCATAGTGGCTGTAATTCTGCACCAAGGCTGAATTTCGGGAAAGAGACTTCAGATACAGTATTAGGGGACCACTAAGGTCTATATAAAGAGACTTCAGATACAGTATTAGGGGATCACTAAGGTCTATATAAAAGAGACTTCAGATACAGTATTAGGGGACCACTAAGGTCTATATAAAAGAGACTTCAGATACAGTATTAGGGGACCACTAAGGTCTATATAAAAGAGACTTCAGATACAGTATTAGGGGACCACTAAGGCCTATATAAAAGCATCCAAAAAGCAGCATGTCATAGGACCTTTAACCTTCCACACAATGTGCAACATATATTCTGTTGCCAGTTTAGAAGCTACCCCTGTCTAGAGTACAAAGCAACCCCGGAGTTTTCAAACCAAAACAGCAGTGTTTCCAAATGTTTCCCTTTTAGGGGCTCTGAAATGCCGGAGTAGTGTGAATGTGAGGCATAAATATAGCACAAGATATTCGTTTTCAAACTAAAACATAGTAGTGTAAATGTAGCCTCAGCCTAGAAGTCCTGCATTTGCCACTTCTGTTCCTCCTGCCAGAGAGCATCAGTATGACAGACCTGTGTTAGGGGGTGGCTGGAGTCTTGGTGATGCTGCAGGCTCTTCTGTGGACTCTTCTCGGCAGTCTTTACCCGTTCTGCAGGCGTGTGCGCTCCATGTTCCCATACCACACAGTGACGAAGCTGGTCAAGATGCTCTCTATGATGCAACTGTAGAAGCTGCTGAGAATTTCCTCCGAAGTAAACCGAGTGCTGCTAATGAGCGCGTGGTGGAATGTAAACCGCACAGGCTGAATAACAAGCAATTCCAACCACAGCTGGTTGCCAGTGCCAGTCTTGTGCAAGGCTGGTTTCAGAGCAGATCCCAAAACTGCAGTCCTCCCAATCATTTAATTGGGGGTAGTGGGTTTAGGCTGCGGCTGTCGGTGACGGAGGGGGAACTGAAAAAAAACGGCCTGCGGCAAAGAGTTAAAACAGATTCAACAGATTCAACCTTGTGCTGCGGCAGCCAATAATAATAACTGCCTATCAGACTTTGATCGAACAGGACCACAAGGCCCTGCAAAGAGGGGTTGGTTGGGCTGAACATACAATAGGCACTGTCCTACCCTGGCCATACACCAGGCCAGCATCCAATGTGTGCCACATTTTTTGGAAATGTTCCAATCCGCATGCCATATGACCTCTTTCACAGCCATTGGCCAGAGCACAGCCTGTTATTTACGGTAGTAGGCTATGATTGACTTTTTCCCCATTCGCATTCCCCGTAGACCCGCCCTACTCTGCCTCTGATTGGTTAGTACTCATTGCTTTTCCTCACAGAATACGGCGCAAAGTGAAAACAACATTGCCTGAGTTAGCAGGCTCGGTACTTCACCCTAGTTCTGTTATATCATTCTGCACAAGCCTTGCCACTACTTGACTTTTTGTTATTAAAGGGTAAGTACTGTTTTTTTTTAACCTGGACCCTGTTTTCCTATGGTTTTGCGTCTAAGTGACTGATGGGAACAACAATCTTTGACACTGGTCCAGTATTAAGCGAGATCGCTGCAGTCGGCAGCGGCAAAACAAGCTACAATGTAAGTTAATAGGACAATTGTCCTTGTGGCATATTGCTTGTATTTACCTTCACAAAGTGCTCGTTTTGCCACTGACAGGCTCAGATTAATATTCTAAGTGTCTGACAACTTTATGGAACGGATTTTTAATAAGGTCAACCTTTCTGTTGAAGAGTAAGATCCTTGTTTTTAAACATAAAAACATCCAAGAAATTGAGTAATCATTTTTGCATTGTAAAATATACTTCATTCAAAAATGAAGCACTTTTAGTGGAGCAGGTTGACGATGCAAATTTTCCCCATAGGGTTACATTGCAGCCCTGTCTGTGGTCGCCGGTTACAGCGTTCACACTTAATACTGGACCAATTTCAAAGATTGTTGTTCCTATCAGTCACTTACACACAAATTTCATTACATGTGCCTACCCATGTGAAGTGATTCCTCCCGAGAGAACACAGTGAATCTGACTGCAGTAGATGTGAAAGAAATGCATAAAAGTTGTGCTAATTCAGAATCTGTTTAGTTCCGGTGTTGAGACAGTAAGACTTGGGGACATCTACAAACTACAACCGAAAAGAGATACAAAAATATTTTCAAAAATAGGGATATGCCTATTTTTTAAAAGTAAGTGCTGTAGTACAACTAGCAGGATACAAGTTATCATTAAGGTAAGTTTGGAGACACTACCTTATTTAATCATTAAATTAATAAATATTTGTGTATCTCTTTTCGGTGTTGTAGTTTGTAGACAGTCCCTAAGTCTTGCCGTCTCAACACCGGAACTAAACAGAGCTTAGCACAACTTTTATGCATTTCTTTCACATCAACTGCAGTCAGATTCACTGTGTTCACTCGGAAGGAATCACTTCACATGGGTAGGCACTTGTAATGACATTTCGGACATGTTAAGAGGCTAAAAGCACGTTTAAAACTTGCCCGGTTTCAGTCTCCTGGGAGCTAATGCTAAAAAAATTTTTTTTCGTTTTTCTCGCTACTGACAGCACTCCAAATTTACAAACAACAGAGCTACGTGTTGAAATCGACAGGAATTCTCCTTTAACATAGGAAAATAGGATCCAGGTTGAAAAAAAAAAAACGGTAGATACCCTTTAAGTAAATGTCTACTTCAATACAACTGGCTGATTTCTCTGGTTCAGTGTTAATGCTCTTCATGAGAGCTTTTACATTTGCCCTTCTAAACACTAAAAGTCTCGCACTGTTGGTCCTCCGGGAGAAATACGCTCAGGTTGTTTGAAATAAATGACTAGTCAGCATTTGAGTGATGGCCACCAAGGCCAAAGCTGCTTTTTCTAATCAGTATACATTAAACGTAAAAAAACCCTTTTGCTCAGCAGAAAAGTTTTACATTGCGACTAGGAACGTGTATTTGTCTTTCATGTAATGGTCATGTCATGGCCAGCTGTAATGACGGTATTGATTGGTGACCTTTGGCCGTAATAATTAGATTTTTTCCTTCCCACATGCAGCACAATTACCCTCTCAGTGCTACTCATATGATCCGTCCAATAAGACAGCCTCTCATAATTGGGACTTGTAGTCTAAGCGCAATATTGCCGTTAGGAGCCGGAATGTTCTATTCATTTTGTCCAAACCAATAGGGAGTCATTCACAATATGAGGCAAGTTAGATAATCAGTTCATTTCAATTTCCATTGCTTCATAATATGCGTATTCATAATGCGTATAATGATTATAAAAATAATAATGAGATTGAGCTAAATGTCTTTCTATCCATTGAGCCTTCGTAGGGATTTTGACTGATAATGAATGTGTTTTGAAAGTTTCCCGGAGATGATTGAAGATAGTTGTGCTTGTCAAGTATTGACAGTCGGGGTGTTTGGAGACTATCTTCATTGCCTTTGTCCGTCTCTCTTTGATCCTGTTTCTGTTCCGCTGTGTCTGTCTCCTCTCATCACCATCTTTTTTTCTACTGTCTTTCATTTTATCTCTGCATCTCGGATGTGAACACGTTCTCAAACACACATGCCAACCTTTTTAATTATCTCCTCTGCACATTCTCTCCTCCTCCTCCTCCTCCTCTGTGGTGGAAGAAGTATTCAGATCTTATACTTAAGTAAAAGTACTAATACCACGCTGTAAAAGTAAAAATACTCTGTTACAAGTAAAAGTCCTGCATTGAAAATGTTACTTAAGTAAAAGTATGTAATGATCATCAGGAAAACTTACTTAAAGGTCCAATGTGTGGGAATTTTTCCCATCTAGCATTGAGATCATATATCACAATCAACTCTCTCGCGCCCCGCAGTTCAAAATACGTATTACAGCTACGGTAGCCTTCACGCTTCAAAAAGCCGGTCTCTTGCTCTTTTCAATATCCTTTTTATTTTTCTGGGCGAAGAAGAAGACTCCTGTTCCTGAAATTTGGATTTTGAATACGTGTGGTCCTCCATGTTTCCTTCTTCAAACTTGCCGGGGCCGGGAAGCGACGATACCCATTAGTAGCATTAGCAGCACCTGTGAGTTTATCATGGGACAGCGAAAACGCGAAAGGCGGAGCAGTATGTCCTGTATGTCCCTTACCGGCTAACGTATTTCAAGATGGCGCATGAATATAGAGCGTCTACCCCAGTTCATGCCAATGCTAATGTAAAATTTCAAGCCATTAGGAATACTTGGAATTGATGGTGGTGGTAAATATTCATGAAAAAGGACAAGTTTGTGAACGGGCAACACAGATTTTGATAATGAACAACTAAAGACGTTACACACTGGACCTTTAAGGTATTAAAAGTTAAAGAACGCAGAAAAATGCTCAACTAAGTGTTTAATCATTTCAGTTGTACTTGTAGGCTGTTATATTGTTGGGTAGTTTAATGTTTAATAATACATACTTTATAAACGTGTTGTGTGTGAAAAAATCTGAATTTGTAAAGTAAATAAGTAACTAAAGCTGTCAGATGAATGTAGTGGAGTAACAAGTACAATATTTCTCTCTGAGATGTAGCGGAGTAGAAGTAGAAAGTGACATGAAAAGAAAAGACTCAAGTAAAGTACAAGTACTTGAAATGTGTACTTAAGTACAGTACTTGAGTAAATGTACTTAGTTACATTCCACCACTGTCCTCTTCTTCCTTTAGACTCTGAACTCGGTGACTCCTCACCTGGACGTGGAGGAGTGCAGCATCTCTCTGATGCCCAGGAACCGCGAGAAGAACCGCAGCATGGACGTGCTGCCACCGGACCGCTCGCTGGCCTTCCTCGTCACCACCGAGGGCGAGAGCAGCAACTACATCAACGCAGCGCTCGCCGACAGCTTCCTCCGGCCCGCCGCCTTCGTGGTGACGCCGCACCCGCTGCCCGGCACCACCACCGACTTCTGGAGGCTCTTGTACGACTACGGCTGCACCTCGGTGGTGATGCTCAACCAGCTCAACCAGTCCAACTCTGCCTGGGTAAGGGGAGGTACCAGTCTCGCATTGCCAGACCTTCCTCCACAGCTCTGCTAAGGAAGGTCTGGCTAGTCCACACAGCATTCCGGGATGGGAGAAAAACATGCTCTGGTTTATTGGCATTTCTTTTAACCAATCACAATCCTCTTGGGGAGCGCTAAGCGCTGGACTCAATGATGGTGCCCCTTCAAAATAAAAGGGGTGGGGGGAAAAAATCGATACAGCATAGTATCGCGATATTTTCCGTGGCAATACCGTATCGATACACAGACGCCAAGTCTTGATCTATTAATATATATGTGTTGGTCAGTTTGTCTGCTTGACAATTTTGCAGCAAAAAAATTGAAGTGAGATGAACAAACTGAGACATTTATCTTTTTAGATAAAACAGATGTTGACAAACCTTCCTTTTTGGGACATAATTTGAAATTAGGAAAAATATGCAATATGTTTAAAATCACAATAATATCCTATTGTGACATAAGTATCGTGATGATATCGTATCCTGAGGCCTCTGGTGATTCCCACCCCTACAAAATAGCCTCAGGAAGGAACTTGTTTTGGTGGAACGTTGGTGAACCAGCTGGACATTAGATTGGCTACACATATCTTTGGGAGTAGAACTAATTTTGCTATTAACTTTCATCTTATCAGCCTCTCACTTGTAATGTAGCCATGGGTAACTTTAAAAGGCTCTGTGCGACAGCATTTGCATCACAGCTGGATTTAGATTAGTCCCATTTACATTCACTCTAGGGAAGGGAAGATTCACCCGTCTGCATCGGTGCGCCCACATACAAGTGCATGATGCGAGTGCACTGATTTAAAAAATAAATAAATAAATAAGTGTACATGGATGGACTCTGAATTATTTATATTGTCATTAGTAGAGTCTGTGTCTTTATTATTTAGAAATAACCAATAATACTGACCAATAATGTTTGACTCTCATAACAAATGACTCAATTAAAACCACATTTACCAGTTGAGAAACAAACTCCAGTAAAAGTAGAGAGCATGCTGATTGATTATGATATTATTAACAGAATTTATGTCAATAGATCATAATTGAATCGGTTCTTAAGCCTTTAATGGAAGTGAAAGTATTTCTGCGAACCTTGCAATGCAATGCAGGCTGCTTATCAGCACGATTTTTTGTTTGCTTCAGAAGAACTAAATAAATCAAATCAAACTCTCGGTACCATGTTGAATTGCAGAGCATCGTATTCTTTTTGCGTTGCCTCGTATCGCATTGAATCGCATTGTGTTGAATCAGATCGTGTTGAATCGCACTGCATTGCAACAGGGGGTGAATTGTATCGTGTGCAGGGTTTCCACGGGGTCTTAAAAAGTCTACAACTTCAAAATCTAAATTTAGGCCTTAAAAAGTCTTAAATTGTGTTCTAGGTCTTAAATAATTCCAAACAGGTCTACATTTTCTCATTGAAATGCTCCCGCAGCGCTCTACAATTATGTGCTGTTGTAGTTCTTTCTTTCGCTATTTCAAATAGAATTTGCTGTACGACGACTACAAATGAGACCAACATGCAACTTATTATTATTCATTACTGAATGCCAGAGTGACTCGCTGAGCAAATTTAAAATTGTGCTCTCACGAGAACTCTGGATTCCCAGGGTAATGGGGAAGTGCAAGTTTAGCAATGTTTCCGGACATTGATGGTTTTTTTTGATGTTGTGATATAGGTCTTAAATTTCATTTATAATGGTCTTAAAAAAAGTCTTATATTTGACTTGGTGAAACCTGCAGAAACCCTGGTATTGCATGGGCAGTTGCTACAGTTGTATCTTTACTGTATGGTATCGTTGGCAAATCACCGAGATGCGTATCGCATCGGCCTCAGACCGGAGATGCACATCTCTACTACACTCTAATAATACAGATATCGCCACAGTATAATATTAGAGCAGGGCTTCTTAACATGTTCTGGACCTCATTTTTAAGGACCCAAAGTTCTCATGACCCCCAACACAGAGTTGTCATGTCAAATTTTTTTAACAGCATTACCATATAGAAATAATAGATTTGTATTATTCATTCAGCTTACTGAGGTTTAACTTCTGCCACCAGAGCAGCTTTTCCTCTGAGAAATGTACAGCATGTATTACCTAAAGAAGATATGGGGAGTGTAGTGTCGGGCCAATTTCCTTCCAGTTCCAAACAGTAAGCTGAAAACCAGAGCAAAAGTATAGAAACAAAAAAAGAAACATAAAACAAGATAAGCTGTCAGCCTCTCTCCCTAAGCCAGCAGACTGTCATTCAAAGAGCTATTCCTCCTGCCTGAGAAATCCAAAAAACAGCCTTGTAGGTCTGGGTATTGTCAAAGAGAAGGAGCTCTGTCATGGCTGTGTAGAAGGCAGCATACTAACCTCCATCAGTCTGACATGGACCTTATTGAGCTTCTTACTGTAATAAATGTAAAACAAATAATAATCATTGGACACTGGAATAATCATTCATATCAGTCAAATAATATGAATTGTAGGACAATCATATATAGAGTCTGTTTTCATGAACCTATGTAGCTGATAAATAAGGCCACACAGAATCTGCGGATGCTGAATTCCGCATAATTTTCCTCGGAATCTTCCCCAGAATTTTTTCAGCCTAAAGCAGAAGCAGTCTGCTAAATTTTGCAGATTTTTATTCTGGATCACCGCTGAAAACTTAAAAAAAACAAAAACAATCTGCAGATTCTGTTTGGGTCTGCTGATTAATAATTATTAAACACTACACTTTAATTCTGCATTGACAGTTTCGTATGAGTAAAGCGTTGCCTGTATACGCCGCAGTTACCTTGTATGCAAGACATGTGGGGCGGTATTCACAAAGCATCCTATCCTATCACTACCACGGGTCCTCCTAAACAGCACTAACGAGTTTCCTCTTGAGATGTGTTCACAAAGCTGCTGAGAGACACGTTTAGTCAAGAACAAAGAGAAGGAGCCAGGTTGATCCAGTTGCTATGGGTGACATCATGTTTCATGAATGAACCTACGCGCTATGCTTAGAGCCATTGGTTGACAGGTGACCCATCTGTGTCAGTGTGAACTAAAATATTACACTAACATAAATGCACAGGAGCATGAGGAACAGCTTCAATTCTATTATAGATAGATAGATGGATGGATAGATGGATGGATAGATGAATGGATAGATAGATGATGGATAGATGGATGGATGGATAGATAGATGATAGATAGACAGATAGATAGATAGATGATAGATGAATGAATGGATAGATGGATAGATGGATGGATAGATAGATGGATGGATAGATGGATAGATAGATGATAGATAGATGGATGGATAGACAGATAGATGGATAGATAGATGATAGATAAATGAATGGATAGATGGATAGAAAGATGGATGGATAGATAGATGGATGGATAGATGGATAGATAGATGAATGGATAGATAGATGATGGATAGATGGATGGATGGATAGATAGATGATAGATAGACAGATAGATAGATGATAGATGAATGAATGGATAGATGGATGGATAGATAGATGGATGGATAGATAGATGATAGATGGATGGATAGACAGATAGATGGATAGATAGATAGATGATAGATGAATGAATGGATAGATGGATAGAAAGATGGATGGATAGATGGATGGATAGATGAATGGATAGACAGATAGATGGACAGATAGATAGATGATAGATGAATGAATGGATAGATGGATAGAAAGATGGATGGATAGACAGACAGATAGATGGATAGATAGATAGATGATAGATGGATGGATAGATGGATAGATAGATAGATGGATATAGATAGATGATAGATGGATGGATAGATAGATAGATAGATCAGCATGTGATATTTTTCAGCAATAAATCATCATACTTTGATGTGATAATTCCACACATCACAGTATGCACCGACTTTACTTGATAATCTAGCAGCGGCCATGAAATCAGCTTTATTGTTGTTTATTTCAGTTGGTTTAATGTGCACTTAATGATCTGTTCAAAGAATTGGGGTCTCAGGAGCGCACGTTTGGTTTGATGAATCATTCTGACAGAGAGCTGAGATATCTCGTGTTTATCAGCACTGAAAGCTGTATTTTTCCAGCGTCCAAGTAGCGGAGTGCCAGTGTGGCACTGTGTCCTCACTGGTGTTGTTGGATTCTTTCGACTCTCAGAGCAACAACTTGTGACACAGCATTATCAGCAATAGCTGGCAATTAGTCACTGGAATTTCATGTCATGTCAGCTAGCCAGAACAATTTGATAGATGCAAGGAATGATTATTTTCATTTTTGATTTCAGATAGTTGTTTAGTTTAGAAAATGTCAGAAAATGAATTACAAAAAAATGGCATTGACATTTTCTCCGAACCTAAGGTCATTAGATTTCTTTAGACGGTTCACAGTCACTCCTTATACTGTCCACGGTCATATAAAGGAAAAATGTTGTTAATTCATTTTTGCTTAATCAACACATTACCTCAGCACTAGGCCTGGAATTTCACTATTTTAGGTACGAGGCCACTCAGCCCTTGGTGTTGGCAATATTTTGCCCATTGCCAGAGCAGCAAGGCCATCAAATAAACAATGATTGAAAGTCCACAGAAATAATGTTTTTAATGTTTAACGTTAGGCTTAAAGCGTAACTCTCACCAAAATGCAACCTAGGGTCTTTTTGTGAATGTACCCGAGTCAAACTTTCATTTAAAAGCATATTTAGGACGGAAACGCCACTTTTAAGATTTACCATATTTTCGTTTTTCGGTCAAATGGCCTTTTGAATTGGAGTGCTAGGGGCACTTTTATGATAGCATCAAAATAGCTATTTTTAAAACACTAAGAAGGCTCGACACAACATGAGACTTTGCTCGAAGTATCACCAGGGGCTCTACACATGAACTCAGCATTGAGAACATTGTTTGTGTTCAGAGTTTACGCTATCCACCATCTTGTCAGTCAAAAAGTGTCGATCTCCGAATGCGAATGAACGGACTCCATAGGAGGAAATGTCATTCTTATATGAGGCTCCTTTTTCAACTACAAGGTCAATATTGTTTTTCACTAACGACAAAACAACAAATTATCCGTGCATTTATATGGAACTAAGCTTTCGGAGCTTTCCATCTTTACTCTCCTCCCTCGACTATTTTTGACTGGCTAGATGGACAGCGACCGGAAACTCTTCTCAGACGTTTATTCAGTCACAGCTTTGCAGCATGGGCACATCAGGATGAGTTGGATGAAGTCTACATTATCGGTGCTAGATTTGTGTCCAAGTGTCGTCATAATTAGCCCGGATTACCAGCGCTTCATACGAGGCTCAAAATCAAAACCCTCCACTGGTTATGTGTGCAGCGTTTCCCTTGATGTTGTCCAATGAGAATTCTGAATTTTAAAAAAAGACGCTTGTGTCTATAAACCGTATCTAAAGAGGCAAAGGATGAAACGGCGAAATCAGCTGGGGCATTGCAGGCGGGGCATCAAGGCCACTGTGGCTGCAGGCAATATCATTTTTTTGAGGTGCAAAGGGCCACGGCTGTCATAGCCCCCGTAAATCCCTCCCCTGCTCAGCGCTACTTATAATCGCAGGTACAATCCTGCTTATGAATGTCGGATCAAAAAAAAAATCAGCTGATTTTAAATTCAAACATAAACAGGACTGCTCATATTACCATTTCTTCTGATGTAGCGTGTGGAGGCCGGTAGTGACAATATGCCATTCCTTCAGATAAGACGTCAATGTGACAGGGTGAGGTGACAGTGAGGACGGGTCATCGCTGACACAAAGCTTCAATCCTGCATTCAGGCCGCCCTTTTTAATTTACACCAGCTGTCACGGCACTAACACTTTCTTATCGTTCCGTGTTTGCTCAGGAGTGGGTTTTATTCTGCCGCCTTCCTATCGTCGCTCTGTCCCCGTGTCATGTTGGATTCCAGCTCAACATTTCCACCGTGCCTGTCAGCTGCAACCTGTCCTCCTTCCTCTGTCACTCTTTTCCTCTTCTCCTTCCTTGTCTCTAGCTGCCAGTAGATTCACAGTTCACTCCCCCGACACACACACACTCACACTCAGTTTGCCCTCCTGCGTTGCAGCTGTCTGAATGTATAAATATTTATCTCTCCTCCTGCCCAATGTCACCTGGCAATACCCTTGTGTCATTGTGAAATGCCATTATCACTTCCGACTCCAGGGGTCCCCTCAACCCCAAAGTCACCGCAGAACTCGTCAGCGTGTCAACACCGCTCCCCCCGTGGGTTTTCTCGCTCTCTCCTATCGGCCGAGAAGACGCGTCTTTGAAGCAGCGGGAATGGGAGACCTTGGCTCTCGCGAGCGACAACCTCTGGGCTAACTTCCTGTTTATCTCTCCCAGGCATAGCCAAGGTCTCCTTCTCCATTAATTTATAATGTGCTAATGGTAATGATTTGGACTCATGAATAATTCAAGCTAGGCGATCGTGGCTCATGTGAAGGATTGTTCCTGGCGACGAGCGGGTTGTTTTTTTGGCTCATTTAATTTACGGTTGCTATTTGTAGATAATCATTGTCATTTAGGCTAATTGTCTCTGCTGTCAATACTCAGGTGTCTTGTTACTGGGCTGCACCATCACTGGCTGCTGACACCAGGGTCTGTCCTGCCTCCAGCAACAGGGGGCTAATCACCTCTCCTCTCCTCTTCTTTCCTCTCCTATCCTCTCCTCTTCTTTCCTCTCCTATCCTCTCCTCTCCTATCCTCTCCTATCCTTTTCTCCTCTCCTATCCTCTCCTCTTCTTTCCTCTCCTATCCTTTTCTCCTCTCCTATCCTCTCCTCTTCTTTCCTCTCCTATCCTCTCCTCTCCTTTTCTCTTCTCCTCTCCTCTCTTCTCTTCTCCCTCATCCTCTCCTTTTCTTTTCTCCTCTCCTCTTCTTTCCTCTCCTCTCCCTCATCCTCTCCTTTTCTTTTCTCCTCTCCTCTTCTTTCCTCTCCTCTCCCTCATCCTTTCCTTTTCTCCTCCCCTCTCCTCTTTTCCGCTATCCTCATCCTCTCCTCTTCTCTCCTTTCCTCCTCTTTTCTTCTCTTCTCTCCTCATCCTCTCCTCTTCTCTCCTTTCCTCCTCTTCTCTTCTCTCCTCATCCTCTCCTCTTCTCTCCTTTTCTCCTTCTTCTCTCCTCATTCTCTCCTTTCCTCCTCTTTTCTTCTCTTCTCTCCTCATCCTCTCCTCTTCTCTCCTTTCCTCCTCTTTTCTTCTCTTCTCTCCTCATCCTCATCCTCAAAACACAACAAAATCAAACAAGAGAGGAGAGGAAAGAACTCCTCTCCTCTCTTGTTTGATTTTGTTGTTTTCTATTTAATTTTTATTTTATTTAGGTTTTTCTTTTCTTGACTTGTTTTTGATTTATGTGATTGGGATCTTTCTCTGAAAATTGTCCAATAAAGGGACTTTAAAAACCCAAACCGCTTCCCCCCACCCCCTCCTCTCCCCAGCCTTGTCTGCAGTATTGGCCTGAACCGGGGTTGCAGCAGTATGGGCCAATGACGGTGGAGCTTCTGTCCAGGACGGCCGACGATGACGTAATCATCCGTCTCTTCCGGGTTCAGAACATCACTCGGGTAGGTGGATCAGGAGCAACCTCTTGTCAAAATACATGCAAAAAAACATTTCCAAATAAGAATTTACGAGGTGTGAATTTTAGATTAGAGGTACACCAGAATGTACTGCAATCCAGACACTGAATTTTTGCCACTCCCGGCTGAAATTGGGTCTTATTGCGTCTTTCCACTGACTTTGTATGCAATCACACCGCCTCTAAATTTGAACACACAGTTAGACAACAATTATTGTGAGCCAGCTGGCTGTGTTAGCAACCAGGTAACTTGGCTAAGGTGGAAAAACGACATGATTGATAAACCTTTACTGTCAATTGATAAGTTTGGTCATTATTCTGGACAATCTAATTTTGTGATCATTTCAGCTCCTTCGCTGGCAAAACACAGTATCTGGACAGCTAACATTATGCTAACATTATGCTAAAACACAGGCAGCCATGTCAGTCTTTCAGCTGTAATTACAGGAGATATTGGGAACATGGCAAAAAGAATGGTGTGAACAAACCAGTGCCAAAAAGACTGCAAAGACACTATAAAAGATAGTAGATAAAATACTGCAGTAATACTAATACAGTTGCTTTAGCTCATTAAGTGGGAGCTCTATAACCTACTCCAGGGATCCCCACCTGCTTTGCCCGGGAGCCACTTCTGCAAAATACCAGGAGGCCAGGGGCCAGTAAATAAACAAACAATAAAATGTATCTGGTAAAAACAACCCTGCATACAGCAATTGTCATTTGGCAAATCAGACATAGTGGTTTAGGATTGGTATGAGATGGCAAAATACAGGCAGATTCATCTATCCATTTTTCTTTGAATTGCATTTTTTCCAACCTTTCCACATTTGCTGTCCTCACTCATCGTTGCCAAGAGGCAAACCCACTCCCAGCCGCCCGCACAGGTCAGGTGTATGCTGGGGCATTTCTAGGATTTAAGCACATTCAGGGCTTAGCCCGGACCTCTGTCCTACTTTATTTAACTTTTTTTTTTTTTTTTTTTTTTTTTTTTATGAACAATGCTTTTTATGCACTCTGGCACCTTTTTTTGTTTTACATTCAAAGTACAAAAAGATGGTCTCAGTGTGAATCAATTTATTTTCACGGTCTGCTTATGTCTGATTTGACTTATTGACAAAGGGCTAGAAATATGTTGCACTGTAAGAAACAAAAACACACAAGAAAGAGATTAGCCAATTAGACTACTTTCCTATTTGCATGGCGGTCGTCTTACTCCTGAAACAGAACCCTGACCATCTGGTTTCACCTGGCTGAGAATGTGTCACAAAGGTGTTGTTGTGAATTTACATACATACATATGCACAGTTTAGTCCAAGGTACTCAAACTCGAAAAGAGAATGTTTATAGATTCATCTTAATGCTGACATCTTTTAATAAGGTTGATGTTCAGACATTGGGGATTTTTCATTATATTGAGGTGACATTTGTTGTTGTTGAGAGGCAGGCTCGACAGTTGGCAACCTTGGAGTGGTATGGCATTGCATTTGATTTCCTGTTCATTTCTCCTCCTTGAAGTGGCATTACATAAACAGACGTAAACACTGTAGAGTTTTACAATACTGCAAATGTAACTCTGAACTCAACCGGGCCCCCGATGACAGCAGTGCATGGTGAAAGGCTGCACCTACGTCAAGGTTTCTGAGTTTACCTTATGAGACCTATATGTACTGTATGTTCTCCACATTGTCCACCCTATTGTTCCCTAACATCCTTTAATGAAAGGATGTAATTGCCTTCCATTTGCTGTCTTCACAGCACAAACATACATTAAGATCCAAGTGTGAAGTCTGAATCACTCTAAGTTGCCTTGATACGTCAGCTTGACAACGTTAATGGCAAAATTGCTGTTTAAATGTTGACTTTGCTTATCAAATGAGATGTTTTTTGCTTAATGTTGGATATGAACAAAAACATTTGCTCAAGTCCTGCCTCAGCAAAGCACTGACCCAGCTCTGTGTTGCTGTGGGAGGCATTTCCTGGCACTGAATTAATTAATTAATTTTTAAGAGAGCTAATGAAGCCTGATACTTCTATAACGATTCCGAATGGTGACCTAGGTCCCAGCTGGTGTTTGTTGTTCCCAGCAGTCAGAATGATTTGCTACATAATAATCTTACTTTCCAAAAAGCAATTGTTTCAACAGTACGGTAATGTTATTAGTTACGTATCGTCCCAAGACTTGTTTAATAAGCAGATATGGGCCTGTTATGCAAGTATGTGATATTAAAATAAACAGAACTTCTATTATAAAACTCTGAAACACATTTCTTGATTTTGACCATATCAAATATTTCAGTATGGCTTTTTTTGTGTGAATATGTTTGTTTGTTTGTGTGTGTGTGTGTGTGTGTGTGTGTGTGTGTGTGTGTGTGTGTGTGTGTGTCTTCCGAGGAGTTTAGCTTAGCTCCAGCTTCCACTTTAGCTCCAATCCTTTGACCTCAGTAGCCTCAGTAGGTTCTCAGCAGTCTCCTGTAGATTCTTCTAGCAGCTAGTTGATCATGTGTCCTTGTCATGAAGCCTCCTTTAGTTGATAAACCCTCCTAGCTACTGCGCCCCCTCACCCCTTACCCGACCCTCGCGCTGGCCTAAACCCCCCCGTCCCCTTTCCACTCCTACCCGGCCCCTCGAATATCTCAGAAACTGTTCCCACATGACTCTCTGCAGGATCCTGAAGAGACAGACACCACAGAGCAAGACACCGATAGCCTCTGTCCCAAGAAGGTACTCCACTGTCCTGAAGATACAGCAAAAATGTATCTCACACCAGTATTGTTAATGCTTGTGTTCCTCCAAATTAAAGGTGCCTTGTGGAGTTTTTGACCACTAGTAGTGCTATGGAGCAGTGTTATAATAGGCGGCTCCCTGTTTGTTTGTATCTTGTGTGCGTGCACCAGGACACACATTCACACTATTCCATGCACAGGATCTTAAAGGAGAAATCCGGCGCAAAATGAACCTAGGGGTTAATAACACATGTGTACCGAGTCGACCGTTCTCTGGGATATGTTTTCATGCTAATCGAATGTGACAAGTTTTAGCGCAAACCGCTAATTAGCTTATAACGCTAGTTGTCGGGGCATGGGTAAAGTAAAAAGAAATCACTATTTCTATACCACTAACAAGGCTCAAAATACCACCACACTTCCACGGTAGCATAATGAGGGTCCCTACATGTAAACCGAAGCATTGACAACTTGAGATAGTTTATAAAAAGATAGTTTAGAAAGACAGTACCGTTCACATATACCGGCAGGCACCATCTTGGGAAAACAGTCACGACCAGTCGAACGCCCTGCTTGAGCTATGTTACTGGTTACTGGTTACACGGTGTTCATCGTTCGGTTTGCGCTAAAACTGGTCACATTCGAGTAGCATGAAAACATATCCCAGAGAACGATTGACTTGATACAGATGTGTTATTAACCCCTAGGTTCATTTTGTGCCGCATTTCTCCTTTAAGTTGCGTTTCCACCAAGTGGTTCAGTTTGGTTTGTTATACATTAGAACGGTTTCATCAATTAATTTTCATCAAATTAATTTCCATTAGCAAAAGTTGTGGCTAGTACTTGGTACTTTTTTTGGTACCACCTCAGTCGAGGTTCCAAGCGAGCTTAGCCGATACTAGAAGGTGGAGTTAAAACACTGCAGACCACTGTTTGGTCAAAGAAAATTATCAATAGCGCGACATCCTGCCATAACCCACCATTTTTAAATTGACAAGCTATCGTCAATAAAGATCCCAATTCGCTCCACCCAGATTTTTTTTAAATGGAAACGGCAGCCTGCAAAACTAAGCCAACACTAAGCATTACACTATGTACGCTATGGCGTACAATTGATAAAGTACAGACATCCCTCTGTTTGGCTGCCAGTTTCGTGCAGCATCGCTAAAACGATCAGCGGAGAATCCCACCGTGAAATTTGCTTGCGACCTCTAGCTCACCTGGTAGAGCGTGCGGCCCCCAGAGTCCTTGGCAGCGGCCAGAGTTCGATCCAACCTGCGGCCCTCTGCTGCGTGTTTTCTACCGTCTCTCTCCCCCCTTTCTCATCTATCTGTACTATCTAATATAAAAATGCATAAAAAGCCCAACAAGTAATGTTTAAAATAAAAAAAGTAAAAAGGACAGAAATGTAATTATCTGATGTTAACTATGTTTACATTAATGTGTTCTCACTTTAATGTTGTAAGTAAAGTACACTGCTATGTACTGTATCTTTAACAGCCAATTAGAAGTTAGGAACAGGAGCTCCACACAGTTAAAACAGGTTGTCAAGTGTTGACAGAATCCCCTCTGGCTAAAAAACCAGATAGATGTTTGAATGAGTTTGTGATGTGTGGTGCGTGTGCGGTGTGTTAATGCATACAGTATATGATGTCTTCTATTGGAAAAAAATCAAACTGTTCTCACATCTTTCTCCCTCCTCCCACAACTCTTGGTCTCTAAAGCTTCAGGAAGGCCAGCTTGTGGTGCGTCACTTCCAGTTCCTGCGCTGGTCCCCATACCGCGACGTGCCCGACTCCAAGAAAGCCTTCCTCAGCCTTTTGGCTCAGGTTCACAACTGGCAGATGGAGTGTGGAGAGGGACGCACCATCGTCCACTGCCTGTGAGTCCGCTTACATGCATCTGCACTGTGTGTGTGTGTGTGTGTGTGTGTGTGTGTGTGTGTGTGTGTGTGTCTGTGTGTTTGTGCGTCCGTGTGTGTATGTGTTTTAGATTTAACCCTCCTGTTGTCCTCGGGTCAAATTTGACCCATTTTCAAACTTTCTTTATCAGAAATGTTTTTTTGTTGTTTTTTTTTGTGAAGTTGGCTAGAAGCCTAGGTTTAACACATAATTGCTTGATTATTTATATTTATGCTTTGCAAACAGGCAAACAGGTGTGATTATGTGCTGCCATTTCAAAAATTGAAATTGTTTCCAAACAGTACCCTGTCTAAACTTTGACATAATACCAGTCTGTGATTATCCATTTACAAACGTTCCTCTGATCTTAACTATTAGTCCAAATAATTCATCATTTCTGCTTGGATTTCTTTACTGTATTATGTATACATTCATATAAATGAAGTTTATTGACCATGATTTCTAAAAAGAAGTGTAAAACTAGTTTAGTTTAGTTTAAGGATCCCCATTAGCTGATGCCTAGATCACCAGCTAGTCTCCCGGAGTCCAAGACATTATATCAGACAATGACATGACACATACAGAAAAGAAAAGAAACATAACAATATCATAACAAGGAAACAACAAGAAAAAAAAACAAAAAAAACAAGAGGGGCGGGAAACAGGTGCATGGTCGATGGGAGGACAATACGAGGGTTGAGCTGCAGTCTACAGTATATTCAAAAGTAAATAAATTCAACATCATAAACGTCCAGGGTTTCCCTCGGAAAAGTTGTTAGGCCAGTGGAAGGTGTCTTTTTTTGATGAGTGTTTCGACAGACTGATGGCAGCATTAATGTAGAGCCCAATAGTTTCAGTGATACCAAACCTAAACATTTAAAAAAAGCTATTAGACAGACTCCATAGGGCCCTATATTAAGTCAGAGCTAAAAGCTAACTGGATATTTAAAAAAAAAAAAAAGACTACTCCTAAGTTTCCAACCCGAGTCGCCCTACTTTAACAGTAGTTTAAAAAACGTCATTACATTTTTTTTTTAGGCCTGGTGGGGTCAACTTAGGCCTGGTGGGCCACCTGGCTTGCAATACACTGGGGGAAACCCTGGTAACGTCATTCTTGTCTGAATGGAAATGCATTAGAAACAACATTCAGACTATTTGACGGCGGGCCTTGGACCTCAAGTAGACTGTGATCTAACTAGATTCCACACTACATTCATATTATTCACCTCACAAGTCTTTGTGTCTTTACATGAGCTGCATGCCTTCCATTAGATCTGTCCTCCATCTCCAATCAGGCTCTTTGAACTCTGGAGGTCAGGCAGGCTGTGTGTTAGACATCTCATATCTGATTTTAATGAGAACTTTACTCCGATATCCATCTTAAAAGTCTGCTAGTTGGCCTTTTTTGTGACAGCATGCTTGATCTGTGCTCAGTCAAACTGTGACATTTCCCTCTGAGAGGCTGTCTACGCCGCTGTAGCACATCTTTATTAGGTCACTCACGTCTTTATACTTGTGCTCTGTGTGTTTGTGTCTGTGTTTTCGTCCCTTCTTTCTGGAGCAGGAATGGCGGCGGTCGAAGCGGTACTTTCTGTGCCAGCACCATGATCTTGGAGATGATTCGTCACCACAGCATGGTGGACGTGTTCTTTGCTGCCAAAACGCTGCGCAACTCCAAGCCAAACATGGTGGAGACAATGGTGAGCAAGCAGGGACCTTCATCTCCCTTTACTGCAACATATTATATATCGCACTATGCAGCTGCCTCAGACAGGGTATGTCAGGGAAGACAGAGCCACAATCCAGAAATAAAGCGTTGCACAATATTGACAAAATGTGATATTGCAATATTGATTATGAATATTGCGATATCGATATTCATTTTGATATTTTTAAAACATATGTAAAATTACAAAAGTTATGGGAAAACGCATCAAAATAGATTCATAACAAATACAACACAAGGTTTATTTCAACAAACGGTCATATTGGACTGGTCCAATATAAATATATAAATAAGGACCCTGTCTACAGAACAGGACATGTTTTACTGGTTGGACAGTATAAAATATATAAATTAACAGGACACAACTTTTCTTTCGCTTCTCTTATTCGTTCAGTTTTGTTGTCTCTATCTATTTCTTCACTTACACTGTCGAAATATGCACACACGTGGTACGCTCCATAGGGTTTGTCACGTAGTGGACCCGTGCGCTGACGTGTACTAACGTGCAAGTGGCACGGTAACTGGCCAATGAAACATGATTACAGCGTTTCAAGCGGGCTCTAAATCAAACACGACTAAGCCACACAGCCAACGGACTGGACGCAGCGCTCCACAAAATAAACTAAATATTGCATACTTATTGCAACACTTTCGATATATTGCGATAACAATATTGAGTCGAGTTGAGCAATACATTTGCGTTTATCATGAGGTCTGACTCCAATTTATGAGCATGCAGTAACAAGAACAAAAGAGAGGCAGAAGGGAAATAGAGCTCAGTAGTGTGGTTCCGGAAGTGAAAATCCCATTTCATTTTGGTTATTAGCCATAAAACGATCCTTACCACGAGCTCCGAGGTTGTGAAATGAAGGTTTATGCCTCTGTAGAAGCCACAAGTCCGTATCATGTCAACCTTGTTTTAGAAAAAACATGTTTTATTCACAATGTCATGGAGAAGTAGTACTTCTCCATGACATTGTGAATAAAACATGTTTTTTCTAAAACAAGGTTGACATGATACGGACTTGTGGCTTCTTAGGATACCCACAATCCTAAGTGTAACGGTGACGTCGTCTGATTGGTGGAGTTTGCTGTTACCATGGAAATTTACCAAACCCGCAAACACACATACAGTGTTCGTTTGTTCGATGTTTGGTCAGTTCAAAGGGCTTCACAGATGACTGACAAGCCAATAATAAGACAGACAAAAACGTATAAACAACTGAATAGACAAAAACAATTTAACAATTAGAAACCAATGTACGCAAGACAACAACAATATAAATAGTTAGGGTTGGGTATCGTTTGGGATTTTTCCGATACCAGTGCTAAAACGATACTTTTAAAACGGTGCCAGTGCCTGAACCGGTGCCTGAACCAGTGCCTGAACCGAAATATATATATATATAATATATTTATAATGTATATAATAGAAAACGACAGTTGGCGAAATTAAAGAACGGCTTGTTTATTGCAAAGGCCATATGGTCAAAATTAAATGATGATTAAATGATTAATAATGTTTCAAATATTTTTATTATGAAGCTTAATTTCAAAAATGAAGTTACAAAATTGTTATTACAGCGCTTCTTTTTTACAGTATACAAACAAAAATAAAGAATTGGAAATGAGGATAAATTAAAAAAAATTTAAAAAAAACTAACAAATGAGAGGCCCTAAGCCCTACCCGCAATAACCCAATCAGGAAACTGCTTGTCCTGTAAGATAAGATTCCAAAGGTCGCCAAATGTTCTCAAAGTCTTTTAGTTTGTCCTTAAGGATGAACCTGATCCTCTCAAGGCGGAGTGTGTTCAACATCTCCGTGAGCCATATCTTCAGTGTTGGTCCCGCTTTCTTTTTCCAGAATAAGAGGATACACTTCTTTGCAGTGAGAATTCCATATGCCAAGAAGCGCTGTTGCGCCATTGTCAGTCTCTTTGTTTCATTGGATATCCCTAAGATTACTAAAACTGGATCTGGGACAATTTGAATATTTAACACCTTGGACATGAAACTAAAGATATCACTCCAGTAACCTTGTATTCTGCAACAGAGAACATAACTACGAAGTAAATCACCAACATGAGTGTCACATTTTTCACACAGTGGAGAGAGCTCAGGGAAGATCCTATGAAGTCTTTCTTTGGAATAATGTAGCCTATGTAGGATTTTAAACTGTATTAGACAATGACGTGCGTTTATGGAGCACTTGTGGATATGTGCTAAACTCTCGTCCCATAGGTCATTTTGTATGTTCGTACCCAACTCCTTTTCCCAATCCACTTTAACAGTAGCAGTAGTTGGGCGGCTTATCTCTTGCAACTTATCATATAAACAGGATATATTGTGATCTGACCTCCCTAACTCACCTAGGCAATCATCCAACTTATCTGGCCCTGCTTTCTCAAACTGAGGAAGATGTGTTCTTACTTGAAAGAATCTGAATAAATGGTGTTTGGGTAAACCATATTTTTGTTGTAGCTGATGAAAAGATGCAAATGATCCTTCTATATATAAATCCCCTACGTTACGAACACCGAGCTCTTTCCACATATCAAAGACCGTGTCTAGACAATAAGGAGGGAAGGAAGGGTTTGCTGCTATTGGCAACCAGAGAGAGATCACTCTGCGTTTTAAGTTCTCTGATATCTGTTTCCAAATCCTTATTGTGTCATGTATTACCGGGTTGTGATGGTAACATGTTCTGTTAAGAGGAATCAGAGATAAAATTAGCAGCACCAATTAGGTATGGCAGACAGTCCTCTCGCTCAATCTCCAGCCCATTCAACAACAAAGCAGTATCATCTAACACTGATGCAATGGAACGGATAGATGTAGCCCAATAATAATTTATAAAATTTGGAAATGCAAGTCCTCCATGTGATCTGGACTTACACAAATGTTCTTTTTTTTATTCTATGGGATTTATAATTCCAGACAAAGGGAAGAACTATTGAGTCTGACTTTTTAAAGTATCACTTTGAGAGAAATATTGGTATGTTTTGGAGGAGGTAAAGTAGTTGTGGGAGAAAAACCATATTAATTGTATTCACCCTGCCCACTAGGGATAATGGAAGAGTCCTCCAGAACTGAATTCTATTTTTGAGTTTGTCTAAAAGGAGAAGGAAATTTTCTTTCAACATAGAGCTTAATTTTTTAGTAATGACGATTCCCAGATAGGTGAATTTTTCTGATGTTATCTTAAAAGGGAGGGACTTGAGCCAATTGTAATCTTCTAGCTTTAAGGGCATCAGTTCATTTTTACCCCAATTAATCCTATATCCAGCAAAGGTGCCGAATAGCTTAATAACTGCTAAAACATTTGGCATAGTAACTTTCGGTTGGGATATAAATAACAGAATATCATCAGCGTACAAGGATATTTTGTTTGCCATGTACTCTGTGTTATATCCATGTATATCAGGATGGCATCTAATGGTCTCCGCTAGTGGTTCCAAAGCCAGAGGAAAAAAATAAAGGGCTTAGCACGCAACCTTGCCTTGTGCCTCTGTGGAGTCGGAACTGGGCCAAAAGCGTTTGATTTGTGATTATTCTAGCAATGGGGCTGCTGTACAGTAATCGGATCCATGCAGCAAACTCATCACCCATCTGAAAATTTTCCAGGTTGGAAAAGAGGTAGGGCCATTCTACTTGATCAAATGCTTTCTCAGCATCAAGACTTAACAGAACAAAATCCTTTGAAATTCTAGGCGAGTATATTATATTAAAAAGACGTCTGAAGTTGAGAAAGGAGCTCCTTCCTGATTGATTAATAATGTAATGACAGTAACTTATAACAATAACTTATTTCACCAGTAAATTGCTGGTAAACGACAAAACCAAGCACCAGATGGGAAAAGGGTATTTTACAATAACTTAAAATGCACCACAAGACTGGCGAGTTTTCAAGTGAACAGTCTGTGTTGTTTTTCCGACAACAGCAGCTGCAGTCAGACTGTTACGTCCCGCTGTTGGAATCCTCTACAGGGAAATACAGTCACACTTTACACCGCTTAACGTAAGCAGTCAGCATTTTAACCATTGTGTTTAATCCAGCTACTAGCTAACGGTAACTTAGCGTCCCATGCAGCGATGCTTCTGAAAAAAGTCAGGCACCAAAATGAGGCACCGAAATTTTCGTTCTTATTCGGTCTCGTTACTACCGTTTACGTCGGAACCGTTGCCCTATTTGCACCGTGTTTCGGTACCAAACCCTATAAATAGTACACCTCAGGTTTTAGTGTCACTCCTTCAGATTCTAAGAGCTGGGGCTTCTGCCTTAATCCATTATTTAGCACTGACATCATCAGTCATACAGGGACAAATCCATAGTGGAGGAGACAGCATTACTAATCTCTCCACCCACAGTCACCTTAACGGACCAGCATGCAATGCAGCTATATAAGGGACAGGATGTCTTTTGAGTAAGGAGATCACACACAAATACAAATACAAACATAAATAGACAGCGAATGAATCATCACAGTTATGTGTTTTTAGTTGTTTTTGTGGATAGCAGAAGTATAGGGGTTTTGACCCTTTCTTGTCTGATACTCCCAAAGGTTTAAAGAATAAGCCTGGATATATTCCATGTTTTTTATGGTCAACATAAGGAGATGAAAATCCCATGAAAAGACCTGAACCTACAGTGCATTCTCTCTCAATACTTTCTGACTTCCCAAGCCCATTGGTTCCTATTGGACATGTAAATCTTTAAAGGAATAGTTAGATGTTTTAGGAAATACACTTATTTACTTTCTTGCAGAGGGTTACATGAGAAGATCAGTATGTATCCGTCTGCTTAGTATGTAGCTACAGCCAGGTAATGGCTAGTTTAGCCTAGCACAGAGACTTGAAGCAGGGGCAAACAGCTAGCCCAGCTCTGGCCAAAGGGAACACTATCTGCCCCCTGAACCCTCTAAAGCTCTCTTATTAGCACATTATTGCTCTTTTATTTAATCTGACCTGTTAGAGGGCATCTGCAGGTCCTAAAAAGCTTTGTATTCAGTTTCCTTAAAAAAGGCCTTAGAGGATATTAAAGTCTTACAATTAATTTACAAAAAAATATTTTCTCTCGTCTGTCATAGGCATTAATGTAAGTTATAAAATGTTTGTGATTGCGGGCTGTCAAACACACAAGCACTCTTATTACTGCTAGCTAGGGGTGTAACGATACATTGATTCAATCCTTAAAGGTCCTATGACATGCTACTTTTTGGATGCTTTTATATAGGCCTTAGTGGTCCCCTAATACTGTATCTGAAGTCTCTTTTATATAGGCCTCAGTGGTCCCCTAATACTGTATCTGAAGTCTCTTTTATATAGGCCTTAGTGGTCCCCTAATACTGTATCTGAAGTCTCTTTTATATAGACCTTAGTGGTCCCCTAATACTGTATCTGAAGTCTCTTTTATATAGGCCTTAGTGGTCCCCTAATACTGTATCTGAAGTCTCTTTTATATAGGCCTTAGTGGTCCCCTAATACTGTATCTGAAGTCTCTTTATATAGACCTTAGTGGTCCCTTAATACTGTATCTGAAGTCTCTTTTATATAGGCCTTAGTGGTCCCCTAATACTGTATCTGAAGTCTTTTATATAGGCCTTAGTGGTCCCCTAATACTGTATCTGAAGTCTCTTTATATAGACCTTAGTGGTCCCCTAATACTGTATCTGAAGTCTCTTTTATATAGACCTTAGTGGTCCCCTAATACTGTATCTGAAGTCTCTTTTATATAGACCTTAGTGGTCCCCTAATACTGTATCTGAAGTCTCTTTCACGAAATTCAGCCTTGGTGCAGAATTACAGCCACTATGAGCCAATCCTACAATGAGCTTTCCTTAGGATGTACCATTTCTGTGTCTGTAGCTTTACATGCTATTGAGGAGGAGAAAATCATGTTGTAGTTGCTTTTTGTAAATATATATAAATGTAACTGATTGTGTTAAATGATCTTATGTATCGTCTCATATCGGTCGCAGGCTCCTGAATTGAATCTAATCCAAATCATATCGTGGCAGACTTTGTGATATCAGTAAATATTGCATCGTTGTGCAAAGAATCAATATAATAGCGTATCGTGCTAAAACGTGTGATTTACACCCCTACTGCTAGCTGCAGTAGCTAGGAGACTCACTGTCTCATAATGGGCATGTTTTAATCTTAGCAATGGTGAACCTGGAGGTGTTAGTAGGATCAGTTCATTGTTGGTTTCGGTCTGCACATAATAAGATAAGACAAATACAGACTACCACTAGATTGATCCTTTACCTCTGGTAGACACACCAAGAACTAAATTACAATGTTTGATCATTACATTACTTCTAGAATGCCCTGACTATTACAAAAGATGATTTCCAACAAAGTAGGAACAGCTCAATGGTGTTTTAAGCCCCCAACGGCAACTTCAAGGCAGCGCTGCGACCGTCGACTTCAAGGCACCTAACCCTAACCCCCTAACCGTCAACTTCAAGGAACCTAAACCTAACCTTAATCCTAACCCTAACCATTGCCTAATCCTAGTGCCTTCCAGGCAGCGCTGCCTGGAATGAGACGTTGGGGGCTTAAAACACCAAACACCGGAACATTTAAGGGAACATTTCTAGTTCACACAAATTATTTACTGTTGATATGAAAAAATAATCTTGATCAATCTCTGTGCTTGTTCTAGGAGCAGTACCGGTTCTGCTATGACCTGGCCCAGGAGTACCTGGACTGTTTGGAAGTCAGATAGCACCAATCCCTCCCTTCTGGTCCCTCTTGGAGGAGAAGGTCTGCATCCTGGATCTGTGCTCCTGCCTCCTTTAATCCATGTATACAGCTCTGGTATTCTGTCTGCGCCATGCCTGGATGAAACACTGTCTGCCGTCAAGACATTACAATTTAGAAAGCTCACTGGACAACTTGTAACATACTACTGATACCCTTTTTTGCTTTTCCTCGGCGTTCTGATCCAACCTGTACTCTTTCGTGCCACTTCACATCTGCCAAATCAGAGGACACTTAACAGGAGTAGAGTCGGTTTTATATCCAACCTCCGTCGAAGCAGCTGGACTAGCTGTCGTGCACCTCGCCGACAGAACTCAAAGAGCTCAGCTGTGTCCTGCCTTAGTATGAACAAACACTGAAAGGGAACTACACTTGACCCAGTTGACACTGGGTGATATTTTGTGTTTGTTTGTAACACTGTAAATGGTGCAATCTGCTGTTGGTGACCATCCCATGTCGTACGGTACTATATTTGAACTTTATTGTGGGTGAGGCTGATGATTGAAGGTAAACTGAGGGAAGAAGTCAGTCAAATCTGATGGACATATCTGTACAGTAGAGTTGTCTTGGACCTAATTTCTCTTTATTTATTTTCTCTGTATATAGATGCTTTTTTCCCCCCCTCCCCTCCCCCCGGGTGTTTCTAGATGTTCTTAACGTCTTATCAATGTGCCAATCCATTCTCTCTGTGTTTGTAAATGGGGACCACTTCAGCATCTGCATGCCCAGTCTTAAGTGTTTCATTGCAGTGTGTGGCCCAAGTCTGCTTCAGGATGGATTCTGCAACGTAAATCCCTCCGCTCGTCCTCAGAGAGCTCCGTAAAGAATAACCGCGTGTTGCTGTGAGAATACGGCGAAAAATCTGTCGCTTTCTAAATTTGTATTTATTCAATGTGTTTTATTTTCTAAATAGTGTATAAAACAGGAAAGTAAATAAAATATGTTGTTGCTTAACAACCACGCTTTTTGGAATGATTTTTTTCGGGTACAGGCCTAGGGCCCCTGGACAGGAACCTCTGTATGAAGTGACTGTTAACATTTCAATCAAATAAGCACAAAGCCACGCTGAAAGGCCAAACAATAGACAGAAAAAGACCACAAAGAGATGTGAAATGACCACAAAGAGATGCAAAACTACCATCTTTGAGACTCAGAAGACCACCAAGAGATGTGGAATTAAGAGATGCAAGATGACCACAAAGAGACACAAGGGCTATGTTCAGACTGCAGGAAAAAGTGGCCCAAATCTGATTTTTTTTGGTGTGAAGTGACCAGGTCAGACTTCTTCAGAAGTAGTGTGAACACTCAAATCTTGCCCAGATCTGATTTTTAGATTTAGACCACTTTCATATGTGGTCCTGAATCAGACCCAGGTCGGATTTCTTTCAATGCGGCCGCAGTGTGAACAACAGAGGTGGATTTGATGCGACTTTTACATCTATCTACATCGACATTTGTCACAATTATGCACCGGCGGGAGTTAGCCCTAGACACAGACAGGAAAATTAAAAACTTGACTAGGCCTACAAAATGGAGACTAGTGATGGAGCAAGTCAATGGAGAGAGATTTGCAGCCATAACCCGCAAAAGGCCAACATAGCCAATTTGACTCTTTCTCTTCGTCCTTCTCCTCCTCAGCACCTGCTCATTAATGTTACGGCTGCCATTACACAAACATTTTGAAATAAAAGCGAAAATGCTTACTTCCTCCATAACGTCCCTGACTTTAGTGCAACAGTGTGCTGCGTCTGATGTCATTGTTCTTTTGCGCATGCGATTCACTTCGAAACTGCAAACCGTTCACACTGGAATCTGATATAGGCCACAAAAAAATCGGATCTGAGCAAAAAATCCGACTTAAGCATTAAGACTTGCGGTGTGAACGTAGCCACAAACAGACTCAAAACGCAAAGACAACCACAAAGACACAAAATGACCACAAGGAGACTCAAACCGACCACAAAAAAAACACGCTAATTGACCACAAAGAGACGCATTACTATAAAGATGCAAAAACAGGACAAGACACACAAAACAAAGAAAAGCAAAATAATCACAAAGAGACGCTCAACGACCACATAGTGACCACAAAGACAAACAAAACGACCACAAAGGCACGCATGCATACACGACTACGAAGAGACAAATAATGGCCACCAAGAGATGCAAAATGAACACAGAGACTCAAAATGACTACAAACTTTGAAATGTGAAAGGACCACAAAGAGATGCAAAACTACCACAAGGAGACTCAAAATGACCACAGAGACTCAAAATGACTACAATGAGATGCAAAATGACTACAGAGGGACACATGGCAACCACAAAGAGATGACCACAGAGATATGAAATGACCACAAAGGGACGCAAAACAACCGCAAAGCGTTTTACACGGCCGTGTTCAAGAGCACATCGTCTCATAATCTGTCCATGGCTGTAGGTTACAATTAGCAACTCATTATTTATATTATATCATGGAACTGTTTATTAGTGGCAAGAACCCAAGCTTTGAGTCTTAATACAGTTTGACTCGTCTTACAAATGTGGCCCCCTTCTTTAAAGTGCTCATATTATGCTCATTTTCAGGTTCATAATTGTATTTAGAGGTTATATCAGAATAGGTTTACATGGTTTAATTTTCAAAAAACACCGTATTTTTGTTGTACTGCACATTGCTGCAGCTCCTCTTTTCACCCTGTGTGTTGAGCTCTCTGTTTTAGCTACAGAGTGAGGCATCACACTTCTGTTCCATCTTTGTTGGGAGTCGCACATGAGCAGTAGCTAGGTAAGGACTACTAGCCAGTCAGAAGCAGAGTATGAGGGCGTGCCACGCTAGCAGCTAGGCGAGCATTATAACGTGTGTTCCAAAGTGACCACGTTTGTCTCTGAAGTAAAGGCTGGACTACAATAGAGCTGTTTGGAGCAGTTTGTGAACAGTGTTTTCTGTTGGAGATGGTAAGTCCCTTTGGGGTGGACTTTGGGCTTTTTCACTTTGTAAACCTATAACATGCACAAAAAAAGATATATAACACTATAGAGGAAAGGGAAAAAAGCCAAAAAGCATAATATGAGCACTTTAAAACTATACCCCAGTCTGGCTATGTGGCACGCACTGCGTTCTGCAAAGGTATTTCCAAGCAATTATGTTTGTTATGGAAGAGTTGTTGATGCACCACACCAGCACTTCCACCTCCGCCCACGCCACTTATAACCAGCCGATATATTGCTGCTTAAGAATCCCACAGTTCATTTGCTTGACCTGTATTTTAATTTACGCTTATCATTTAATTAGCAAACTTAATGGACTTTTTTATCATTACCACCAAACAGAGCCTCTAGAATTCAGCCGCCTCCTTAATTGGGGAGTCTTGATGATCCATTGATCGAGGGCTCGACGCACTTAATCTGCATGTGGCACTTTACAAGCGATGTCACATCTAGTTACTGTGTTTTTTTGAGTGGCTGATAAGCTCCGGTGATTCACTAGTCGACCCTTTCCTGCACTCTGTTTCTTATCGATATACTGTACTCCCTCCGCCGCCTGCGCACTTTTTAAATGAGAGACGGGACCGTGACTGATGATTTTTCGAACATAGGCAGAGGAGAGTGCCTGTACAGCAGGGAGAATGAACTCCAGGAATAGTCCGGAAAATGTGATAAGGGTTAAAGTTCACACTAGGATGTATTCTTTGGCTGTCAGTGTTTTTTTTTTCCCTCACAGGTTCAATTACATTCTCTTTGTGTTTCTGACGCAATAGATCTCCCTTTACTGCATTTAAAAAGATGATGAAAAGCCGCATAATGCGCCTCGGATAAAAGAACAACAACACAATTGCTATTGTGTGCGGCGCACAAAAGGACGTGGATGACGCTCTCCTCAAAGCATCGGTTTATGTCAGATTACACAAACCTGCGAATGTGTTTTCTCTTCATTTGATGCTGGAAAGAAAACACAGGTCCTCCGCTGCCTCTTTCCTTTGGAGGCTGATCTGAATGCTTAAGAGTACATTGTGCATCTCATTGCCACAGCCGCAGTTTCTGTAATTACTGTAGAAGCCGTTGTTTTAAACTGAAGGGCTGCATTCAAGCACGGGAACTGAGACTCTAGATGACTGAATGCAATGGAAAACACACACGATATCTGGGGACACTTATCTTGATTATTTCATTAATCACAGGAGATTTTCCGCAGACACACACACACACACACACACACACACACACACACACACACACACACACACACACACACACACACATACTCACAGGGGAATTATATTAATTCCAGGATTTCAACAAAAACATACAGATGACCTAATTAGTATATAAAGGTGGTGATAAAGCTCAGTCATGTTGAAAGTGGTGTCAGTGTTTCAGTCCCAGACTACCTGCAGTCGCCGCTCTCACTACAGCTCTGCACCCGAATAGCTTATTAGTTGCTCTTTTGTTTCACTTTTCATTGTCACGCCCTCCTACTGAGAGAGCAATCGCAACAGACTTGTGCATGCCTTTTGATTGTTCAAATTCTCCTTCATAAGTTATTAATATCCACATAAAAGAGGAGACACGCTGAGCTGTTTGAGCTGACGATAAGCCAACGATGAGTAACGGCGGGCTGGTTTCCACCACAGATCGGCTGGCGGCAGTGGTGTAGTCTAATGTATTGTAGTGGGTATACTGTACTGTATATGTATGGGCCTATCTATAGAATGGGGGGGGGGGGCATATCATAGTGGGGGGTCCAGGTGTCCTTTTTGAACGTCAAAGACTTCATTTCCTGCATTCTGACACTTTTATGCACCAATTTTACGGTGGAAGTACCTTTATTGATTGATATATGTGAAGAAGAAAAACACATGACATTTCAAAATATATCAAAATTATAATGGAAAGTATGTTGCTACCTGCCATTGCACATTTTTTTAGTGGGTTTATGGAAATCCTGGATCTTTCTTAGTGGGTATACTGTGTATACCTGCGTATGCCGTAGACTACACCACTGGCTGGCGGTGGGTTACCATTTGTCTTTAGTTGAGTCCAGCAGGCTCTGCTCGACAAGCCTTCTCCTTATCCCTGTCGTGTTAGTCCACAGCTTTTGAATATTATATCGATATCGTGATATGAGACTAGATATCGTCTTAGATTTTGGATATCGTAATATTGTTAATGGGTTAAGTGTTGTCTTTACTGGTTTTAAAGGCTGCATTAGCCTAGTAAAGTAAAGTGATGTCATTTAGCAGACTGTTCACTGGCATTTTAGGCCTTTATTTATATAGGACAGCTGAAAACATGAAGGGGAGAGAGAAAAAGGGAATGACGTGCAGCAAAGGGCCGCAGGTCAGAGTCAAACCCGCGGCCACTGCGTTGAAGAGTACACCTCCACATATGGGCGCGCGCTCTACAAGGTGAGCTACCCAGGCGCCCTACCAGGCTGTTCTAGCTGTTCTATTATTTACCTTTAACCACTTAGACATTATATCCACATTACTGATGAATATTTATCTAAAAATCTAAAGATCCTACAATCCTACAAACCCTACAATATCGCCGCAATGTCGACATTGAAGTATTTGGTCAAGAATATTGAGATATCTGATTGCCTCTCTATCACCCAGCCCTAGTGTAATTCAATCAGTAGCTCTGTTCAGAAAGTTGGGGCCCAATGGGCTGATGCTGGGATGGACGAGCATGTGGGAGCAGGCCCTGGCACCCTGGCATCACAAGTCTGCAGAAGGAAAGCTGTGCAAACACAAAGATGCATCTCTTGCCCCTGCTGGATTTGTATCAAGGCTCCAGCCATGCAGTGGGCACCCACATCAATCAATTAATCTTCTTAATTTTTATCACAAATGCACCGCAGCCAGGCTGCTGAACAGAGAAGTATCTGTGTCTCCCCCCTGACTGATGGCAGATTCAATTTGAGCTCCGTGCGAATTCATTTTATCTCTGACATGACTTTCCGTTGCATTAAATTAGATTGCTCTTAACGGGTATGTGGACCGGAAGCTTCTCTCTCATCTTTTTACACAGTCAAATCGAGATAATGTCGCACAAGGTCTGCAAAACCTATTTCAAGATGGTCGGGCTGCTGACGATAAAAGCTGGTGTTTTTCTAAGAAAATGTCTCATTCAGTATGGCAATCATCATTGATTATGTCAGTCCCAGCTGATAGAACGTTCATGAAGGCAGTTAATGGCAAATATGTCGTTTGGTTTGGAAGGCAGCACATCAGTCGGGGGGGAGCCTGTGGCAGTATTGAAAACGTGGGACAGGGGGAAAAAAACAACTGATGAGACTGCTCTCCCACCCACAGCATAATCTATATAGGTGGGAGGGAAGATGGCCGAGGGCGAGTCAATAATGACCCCGCTTTATTCCAGTGAATGCAGTTCACGGGGCCTGCATCGGCATCTTCCACCTCTCTGCGTGACCATAACACAATAGCAATAAACTCGGAGGGAGGCTGAGGGGGGGCCGAGGTGGCGTGACCTGCACGGACATGACTGATATGAGTAATGCTGTGCACCTGGGCCGAAACACACACGCTTCTCACTTTTGATGAATCCACAGCTGTCAGAGCTCCGTGCCAAACTCACGCTGATGGATGTGTTTTCACACTGAGCATTTCTACTCATTTGCAAAATGCATTTAAAGACTCTTTCTTTATTTTTTGGGGCATTTTTAGGCCTTTATTTTCACAGGACATATGAAGACATGAAAGGGGAGAGAGAGGGGAAATGACATGCAGCAAAGGGCCGCAGGTCGGAGTCGAACCTGTGGCCGCTGCGTCGAGGAGTAAACCTCTACATATGTGCGCCTGCTCTACCAACTGAGCTCACCCGGCCACATTATTTGGGCATTTTCACTGTAATTGGAAAGTAGTAAAGATGCAAATACATCTCATCATATCTTGTCATTATCTATCACAGTATCAGAAGTATCAGAAACTAAAAATGATTTTAATTAGGAGTAGCGCATTAGCAATACAGCGGTTCACACAGCATTTCTCTGTTTTATTATACTTCCATTATTAAAGAAAGCATGACAACCAAATGTATCATAGTTTGAATCATCATTGAAGTGCTTAATTGCGTAAAAAGCCAGAATTATCTTTGGAACTGTTTTGAGTGAGGAACTATACATTGATTTGCTGCATAGTGACTTCTTTTTTTTTTGCACAGTTAGGCCTAGCTTTTTTGAGCCTCATGGTAAATATGAAAAACTAAATAAAAAATAAAACCACAAAACTTAATGCAACTCAAGTTAGGTCCTATTGTGCTTAGGCTATATCATTGAAGTTAATATCCAGACCAGTTTTAACTAAACAGTGTAGGATAAAAGCAGGACACTGACTGAATGGCCTTCTAACAGGGCTGATAGGTGGCAGTACAGTGTATTCTTCACGATAAAGTACTGTTCACTGTGTGCCAGCATTTGTTTAGCAACTGTCCCAATTTCCTGCAGTAGTCTATCAAATACTATTGGGGTGTTGGTTGCCTTGGCCTTGGACTATAATGTACAATCTATGGGTGTAACTGACGCTTGCATAAAAGCTGGGATCTGATAGGCTACTGGAATACAGGCCTCATTAATCATGTTATTGGTTACACCTGTGTTCCGGCGCAGGGGCAAGAAGCGCGCGAGGGGGCGCTCGAACATCCCCCTAAGAAGCCGGTTAAAATGCACTGTATTTATTTCTTTTTTTAGTAAAACATTTGCTTAAACTGTGAATCTACCAATGTTATTTTACATCAAAAAGATAAATAATGGTAACTTGGTAACCGTTTTATAATTTTATTTAACGCGAAAACGACCCCCAGGTGACCCCTTGAACTGATTGGTTGCGTTGGAGTAGGAGATGTTTGGTTGTATTAGCTTAGCGTTAGCTGATATGCTAAAGACAGACGTTTCACCTGTCAAACTGGGGCTGCAGCGCGTCTAAATGGAGGAATGTATCCCTAAAAAAGGAACCAGAGTGGAAGAGCCAAAGGACTGGACGCCGTGTCAAAAACAGACGGATTCATATCCTGTCAAGGGTGAGTCAACATTTCTTAAAATTCTATATTAAGGCGATTGTTAGCTCCTGTTAGCAAATTGAACTTGGTAACTGTTGCCGTTTGGTCCCCAGTAATAGCACATTTACATCAAGTGTGTACGAAGTGTTTGGCCCGAAGTTACCATGTATGATGTGTGACAAATACCGTATGCAAGTACGTGTGCCCGCTCGGTGTGTTTCCTTTTGACCATTGCTAATAATTGGCCATGTTGGGCGGTTACTCACTGTACTGGTGATGGTGTCCTGTACAGTATGTGACGGCTGCGTAGTGCCTTCAAGGCCCCTGGTGCTCTGGTGCCCCAGGGCTTTGCCCCATTGGTAATACAGCCTTGCCCATAGCCCCCCTCGCCACAATTACCTGCTGACCTACTGCCTGTGTATGACAAGACAAAATATCGGCTGTAAGAAAGGATTACTCTGTGTGATAGCCTGATAGCCTGATTTGCACTGTTACAGCAACTATTGAAATGCCCTTAACTGATCCTTAATTTATCCATGAAACCATGAAGTGTCCATTAAAAACACCCTAATTTCAAAACCCTTTCATTAAACAAATTAAGTAGATTATAGATTTGAAATATTTGATAAATCCATTAATCAACAGTTGCATTAGCTATCAAAGTCCTAACACAGGTGCAATGCAGGTGTTTTGTTGCCTGATTAGACCTTTTCTCAGGACTGTGTGGACGTGTGCAGACTGTGCTTCAATAACATCTCCCACAACCTCTTTGTTGATTTTATCGCACCTTTCAGAACTACTTACAACTTTATGATTCTTATTAGTTCATGCAGTTTGGTGAGCTCATGCAGTAGGTCTTTTTCACAGTTGGGAAAGCAGAGTTGTAAATAATACAATGAATGGCATCTGAATTCAGCTGCTTCAGTTTCAGGGTGCTTTGGCCTTTTTCAGACTGCCAGCCAAATTCTTTATTATTATTATTATTATTATTATTATTTTTTAGAAAGCCTGGATAACAAAAAAATGCATGAAATGCGATCTCCTTTAAATTGTGGTTTGAAATGTGATTTCTACAGATGTGTCTCTGTCCGGATGCTCCGGCTACTCAAATCTTTCAAAGTGTATTTTGCGTCACACGCAACACACAACAACGCAGAAATGATGGACCGACCTCCATTTCTCATGCTTCTGCTTTGGAAAGCCGCATCACCAAGCGTAGCTACGTACTTACTGACGCCTCCGTCGTTACCACAGCAACCCATGCAGATAGGTTGATGATGTCTGGACATCATCTAATCCGATCTGATCACTTGCAAATAGCAGTGCGGACAGTCCGTCTTAAAGACGCCTGCAGTCTGAACCTATCTTTATTGTCCATGCTGGCACAGCGGGATGTCAGGAGCTGTGGTGTCTTTTTGCCGAGACTTCTGGATCCTGGCGTGCCGGTGCCATACAACCAGTTGACTCATTTTCTGTGTGCCGATCTGGCGGCCACACTCTGCTTCATGATAAATCATGCACAAGTTTAATGAGCTGATGGGATAACATTTCATTGGAATTGAATTACCTTGAACGATTTCACGTGACAAATGAAAATGGATTGATTTCTACACAGGTTGTGTAGTGTTGATGACTTTTTGTTTTTAGTCTTTCACTATGAAACACAAGTCCCTTACAATGCCGCTAATTAACCCTTCATTTATCTGTAAAACCATTCAAAACACCTTAGAATGACCCCTTTTGAGATTTCTCGCAAATAGGGCTACCCCCTAAACGCCAGTGACTCGAATCATCAGTTGAGAAGCCCAACTTGCATCTTGTTGGACACAGAGCCTCACAGAATAACAGCATGGCAGGCTGTAAACTTTTACAATCTAAGTTTAGTCTCAAAATGACCAAACTGCTAAACAAGGAACATGGAAACAGCAAGGGGTGATAGGAGTGACGCAGTGCAGCCCGACTCGTTTCTATTTGCTGCTCCGAGTCAGCTAAACTACTAAATCATCTCATTGTGATTAGATTGACTGATATTGTGATTGCGATATGTTTCACGTTATTTGAGGGAATGACCATTTTTGTATCATTATTCTTATTTTCATTGAAAATATTAAAATAAAAAAATGTAAATATTTATAGTGTGATTTTTTTTTTTTTTTTTTTTTTTTTGTGAGGATCTTTACCAAACAGAGAGTTTTTTCTTTAGTCTGCAGGATGGGATTTGTAGGGCGGGATGTCTCTCCAGCACCATATACCTAATTCAGAATAGTTTGACACATATTTTATTAACAAATAATGCGATTATGATAAAATTGCGATTAATTTCGCAACCCTCTTTATAATCTCATTATGTAAGTGTTCCTACATTGTTACTGGTGTCATTCTTTTCTTCATGTTGCTCCACAATGTTTCCACTGCCTCCATACTTTGTTCACTGTCAAACTGTTGAGGTTCTCCACATGGACGAGAAAGACACTTTTAAGTGATAATCATAAGCCTGTTATGAAAATGAAACCTGATTCTTTTCTCTTAAAAGCAGCTTTAATTGCGTGTCTTCTGCAGTTAATCGTTGAATACATTTTAGTGTTTAAATGGCAAATACTTTTTTTAATGTCAAATTTAATGCCATACAGTATGTTCTGGCTCCATTGGCTTTCATGACTTCACCTGGAACTCCCAACCAGGAGTTGTTTGTTTGTTTTTTTACCGTGGGATCGATTGGATATCAAGAATCATGAAAACTGGTATTGGTATCGATGACCTTTTTTTTTTTTTTTTTTTTTTTTTGCACAGCGTGGTATCGACTTTGGTATTGAGTATCGTGTACTTTCGGTGGTATCGCTACCGACTACTAGATTTGTGGTTTCAGGACATCCCTACATTAAACATATTGGACTCCAGTCTTACCTTGCTTCATAATGTTTGGTGCTACTGAATAGCCTAGGTAGCAGCGCACTGCAGGGGCAGTGTCATTGTATGCAACAGGAAAGCTGGACTACCAAGTCACTGGGCAATACTGGAGAGTAATTTCAGTCAATATCTCCACAGTCCATGTACTACTACCATTACACCTCTGAATTGATTATTGAACTGGAGCCATTGGACTTTACACAATGAAGCAGTGTCATGTTTGACCATGACAGACAGTCCATGAACAGTTGATGATTTCCTAAGTGCTAATGGCCCTAAAAATGAAATGGCAACGGACCATACAGTAGTTCCCTCCTCTGTCTCTGTTGGGCAAAGCCACGGACCAATCTACTACACAGATGGAATCAATAGCCAATCACCTAGCAAAGACATGCATTGGTGTACTTCATGTTTCCATTCAGATTAAGATACCAACAATACTAACCACTGAGTGGAGAGAGATTTTTTTATTATTATTTACATGTAAGACTTTACCGTGTGTCGGTTTTCATGCACATTTAAAAACAAATTGCAATGCCCATATGGACCAGAGGGATATAATAACGTCGTGGCTCTGTAAACACACAGGAATATGATCAATGGCTTCTTTTACTTTTATGCCAGCTGTACGAATGCACATGCTTTGTTATTGCTGTAGGCTTCACTTCTGTGGACTCGGTTAGCATGGAGGTAAAAGGAGGGAAGAAAAGCCTTCAGTGTACAGGAACTATTGTTTCCCTCTCTCATCCGGTTACACACTGCACCTGTCTGTCCAGGGCCGGCCCCAGACTCTCGGGGGCCCTAAGCAGGATTTGGTTTTGGGTTCCCATCATTGTAACGTGCTGCTACTTCACATGGCAGTAAACCAACTTGTGTATTGTAAATATTAGTTTAAGCACACATAATGTACAAATATGCATGTAGATGGAAGTGTAGCAACATTTTCTATATACTGCAGTAAATACAGTATTTTATCTATTACCCCCCCACCCTATGAATGGCCCGCTTCTCAGGTTCTTTTGCTTGATCTGATTATATTTTTGATGCATATTTTTGTGTTATGTTGTCATTGAAAAGAGCCAAATCTCACCTTTTGTAAATGTGTAAGCTGTCCGAAAGACATTATGCACAGGGCAACCATGTGGAGAAGAACATGCATTTATTAAAATAACTAGGAAAGTGTGGTACAGTGATTAAATGAGAAATAGAGGCAAAAGGAGCACTGTTTGAAAAAGATTTAAAGATAAAATTGCTGAAGAAAAGGGCAACATTTCTAGTAACAGGTGAAACATAAACATTTTAATTAAAGGAACCAAAACTGTGAATCATTTGAGAATTTTGTGCTCACATCTCGATTCATAGAATTCCAAAAATCTAAATTTAAATTGTATGTCTACTGCAATCGTATGGGAAAAGTAACTACATTTATATACTGTTTTTTTTTTTGTTTTTGTTTTTTAAATCGAGAATCGTTTTTGAATCAAAAATCGATTTTGAATCGAATGTTGAGCCTGAAAATCGATATTGAATCGTGACATTTTCTGAATCGTGCACCCCTAGTAAACAGTGGTGTCCTCAGTCAAAGTCACACATTGGACCCTGTTGACCTAACCATCCCTGACCTCTCTCCCTAAGGTTTTTTTTGTCACATCATGGTACCTTTTGCTTTTGAGAGAGAGAAGTCCCACAACCTCTAGAGGTCCTTGTCATTAAGTCGCGTTAAATAGCCAATGCAGTTGTTTTTATGGTTAGTGCAATAGTAGGACTATTTTCTTTATATGGTTTCTGAATAACTAGGCATACGTGATAGAAGGCTAAATGCATCAATGGTTTTGGTCTTTTCATGGAATTGGTAGTGCTGTCCTTTTAATAAAGCAGATTTGCATTGAGAAAGCACAACCTGCATTACCTGATGTAAGGAGCCCAAAGTGTTTCTGCTCCCTGCAGAGCAACAGATAGGGAGAAAGAGATGGAGTTGAAGGTTTTCTCATCAGGGGAATCTTCACCTTGAACACTGAACTTTAGTCGATCCTGGGATGCCATTGGCGATCTAGTTTAGCCAGTGTTCCTGGCAATCTTCTCCAACACTGAATGTCTGAGTGCTTTAATCTGCCTGGTTGAGCTTTTGGCGTGCACAGAGTAATAAAAGTGTCTTTAGGGCGCACTGACAGAGCTCCGGGGGATCAGTCCCTCTTTATCTTTTAAGAGATCTGTAAGGTTAACATTGCATTCAGTAATTAAAATAGATTTGGTTGGGAGAATCAATGCCAGTATGTAATATACTAATTGCCAGTAGAGCTTGGTTTTCCTATTGGGATCAAAATCCCCATCGGTGTGGCTCAGCAATCGCACTGCAGCAACCAGTAAGTCAAATGTTGATGTGCACTAGTGAGCCGGGTGAAACCATGCATGTCTGTCAGTCTAATGATAGCGGAGCACACCAAGCGTACAGCTCCGGGACATAAACCAGCACAGCATGATAAAAGATAGCTGTTAGATCTGCAGCATATTGGTTGATGAATAATGCTCCAGTATTTTTTTTAACCTCACTCTGAAGTTTTTTCCCTGGGTTCTGCCATAAATCCTTCATAAACTGCATCATTATTTGGTTACCCTCAGCTGTTGATGCATTTGAAGTGGAGTGGGCATTTGAGTTTGTCGCATTCGGATGTCGTTATCATAACCTGAAATAAAAGTTCCCCTCTCCTCACCTTTTTAAAGATTAAATACTGATTCTTCAAAAATAAATGTGCGGCATCAGAAAGCACTACCAACTCCCCTGACTCTCCAGGACCCAACTTGTCACACCATAGAGCACACTTATGTGCCAGGGCATAGGGTCTTTGTCCTACACTCCTAATCATGCACTACACTAGTTCATTAAAACTAAACGTAATGAGTCATACAGTCAGACCTGCCCTCAGCAACACCAATTAGTTTCTGTTTTGGCTAGTTATAGTCTTCCTGAAGGGCCAGAGGCTGTTAGGAAAGATCTGATGTAGAGCCCAGTGTAGGACTGTTTTCTTAACCATGTGTTGCCCGCTCTCAGTGGATTTCTGACCTTTTACCACCCGCTCCTGCAGTGTGTGTGTGTTCTACTCCACAGTGTGTGTCTGTTCCATCCTGCACCACTAACATTGGATTGATTGTTAGTAGATTGACCCTTGATTTTGTATTGTATAATACCCTTGGTATTGTGAGCACTCCAATAAAAATCATATACAGTATTATGTGAGTACACATGTGAGCACATTAATACTGTTCTGAACATTAGCATGCGGCTAGCGGACTTTTAGCTAATGTCACTGAACATCTTAGAACATTTAAATGTCAATATAGACTTAACACACCCAAATATCTATATATATATTTATACCAGTCTACTCACATGCTTATGAATGCACACATGGATGGATGACTTACAGACTAGCTAGACAGACAGCTAGTACAATTGACAGTATCCACGATGTATTCCTCTCACAGCTAACTCCAAAAAAAGATTTGTCTTAAACAACTCTTACTGGGAGAAACTTTTTGGATTTTCAAGTTGAAGGCCATAATGTATCCACGACTAAACGAGGGCATTGATTACTCTCCTTTCTTGTGATGTGTTTTGTTGTTGTTGTTTTTTTTTTCTCTTAATGGATATTGTTAATGTTCCTACTCAGTTGTTAGCTAGTTTCATAGATTTTTAAATTATTTTCCACTATTATTTAGCACTCTAGGACTTTACTCTGTTTCATATAGTGTAAATGTTGTCGTGTCATTCATTCTCTATTTTACTATGGTTTTGAGTTTGATGTCACTTCCTGTCTTTGTTCTATATATTTCCTGTTTGTATCTCACTTTTGGTTAGTCACCCTGAAGAAGGCCTGTGTGCCGCAACGCAATTTTTTTTTTTACCTTTTGCTATGCATTAGCAGTATCAATAAAGGTTTTTAACTTTTCTTCAACAAGAGTTCCTTGGTTTTTTTATGCTGTTCTGATGCTATTGGATTACCCCTTCACTAGGGCTGGGCGATAAATCGATTTTATTGATTAACTCGAATGTGTAGGTAACGTCGATTTGTTTAAATGACAATTGGTTTTCTCCTTAACATCCACCGACGAGAAGTGAATCACCTGTATGTGTGAAAACAGCTTTATCTCACGCATCCGTTTTGTTGTTGTTGAATATATAGCATTATTATATAATTTTGTCATCCAAAAAAAAACAATGGTAGGGAAAACACTCAACAAAATAAAGTTAAAACTTGTTTTGAACAATTTCTTTGTCATCTGCAGATTGATTTTAAGTAGGGGGGGGGGAAATCGATTTCAATCTTAAATCTGGGATTTTTTTTTAGGCCATATCGCCCAGCCCTACACCAACCCTTCACCAAAGAGCACCTTGTTAGACTTTTTTCAACCACCAACAAAAAGAAGCACTCCTTCTTTGTCTTCCCAGACCTGAACTTGTTTTTGGGTGTTGTCCATGTTTTCGTCCTAAACTTTGACCCTCTCACTAGTCACGTTTCCATCTAATTGTCAAGCATATTTTATGCGAACTTTTAAAATGTCGCAAAAACGAAGAAAAAAAGAATGCAAATTAGAAGCGTTTCCATCAACTGGTTTTGAACGCAAAGCGTAGTTTCGTCACAAGTTGACGTTACGCATGGCTGTAGATTGCAAACCGTCTTGCTAAATCAAAGAGTTTAGAAGCTAAGTTCTTTGGCTAAATGGAGAGAGGTAGCATTGTACAAGGAATACAGGGTTGTGGCAGAGACATTTGGTGTCAGCAAGACAACCGTTCACCGCTGTGTACGTGGTGTGCAGGGCCATACGATTCAAGCTGTTGAACCAATTTGTCAATTTACCCGACATGGCTGAAGCACAGGCAATAGCACACCGCAACTCCGCTACGCACCTTGTGCCACAAGTGTATGGCATACTGGATGGGACCCATATTCCAATACATCCCCCATCCGGGACTATAGTCATGCGAGTTATTCGGCAAAGCTGTTTGCATCTCCCATTTTGTGCATTAACTCTTTTTTGAAAAAGGCAAAAACCACCTCAAGCGAGCATAAAAACCTTTTTGCGAATTTGAGGACATTTTTTTTTATTTAGTTGTTTCCATCATTTTCTAATGCGATACTTCAAAATGTGCATAAAATCATGTTGATGGAAACATGACTACTGTGTGTATTCACTTCATCAAAGTTAATTGGAACATTTTTGTCGCCTAAAAATATCTTGTTCATCATTCTGCCAACCGAGCGAGCTAGCTAGCTACAGCTAGCTTTAGCTGGTAACTGAAGGGAAAGTGTGCTGATTTCTGTGCACTACCGTATGCAGATGAATAGCGCCAGTGCCCGGAGGTCTGCATTTACCTGCTTGTAAATCTCTGTTGGATGACTCTCTTCAGAAGGGTTGAAAATTGGCAACATTCCCTCTTTTGCGTTAAGCTTAGCGCAGCACCATTGCAAACATTAACAACACTGGCTTGGCCAAGTCATCCTCCCTAGTTCCACCCTCTTGTAAAATATCGTAACGTCTGGTTAAAAAAAAAAAAAACAAGGTGGAGACGGCCATATTGCCCGTCCACTATTTTTACAGTCTATGGTAGAGTGCAACTGAACAAATTGGTTAATTTAATAGTTACAACATAGCAGTTAGTGTTGACTTCAGCCGGTGCAACAGGCTGCAGATCACCCGTTGAGTCATATGTACATAGATGACCAGGCACTATGTTTTTTATTTAGATACTAGAAATATTGCATTTATAATTTGCTAGAAATGTGTCTCTGGCCAAAGATCAAGTGGTTTGGACATCATCTTGAATTTTAGAGCCTCTTTGGTGCATTCACACACTACATTTTATCTGCTTTTTCCTCCATTGAATTGCAATGTGATCACCCAGGATGCAAGTTGGTGAATGTGGAAGGAGTTCCTCTTCACTCTTTCTATAGAACCCATCTACCCAGAGAGGCCTCATTTCAATGTTAAACTCTGTTGGTTTCCTCTGCTTTCTGGCCTTCTGCACACAAAAGCCAACAGGATAACCTGTCTTGATTGCAAAGCTAAGGGTCTGTGCAGAGCAGCAGCTCTTTCAGCTAACTCGTTTCTTTGTCCTAATTGGGGATATTGAGCAGTTCTCCTGTCCTGTGATCTACCTGGCCAATGTGAGCCGACCTCTCTTTAATGTGGTGTTTGAGCCATTAAGAGAAAAGAAGTCAAGGAGAATAGAGGCAGGCTTCACTGACTGTCAAATTAAAATGTCTCTCTACACAGCCTTTTGACATCTCTCAATGGTACTATGGGCAACTCTCCAACCTCATTCTGTCAAACCGCGTTTGACAATTTGGTCAGAGTGAAATGATGAAGGAGTTAAGCGAGTATTTTCTCACTGAAACACCAGCGCTTCATCTCATTGTGTTGAGATATGGTACGGAGAGTGTGAGGAAAGCAGAGCTCATATCATACAGACTGATTGATAGATAAACTGAGAACCATAGATGATAGATATTTGCTGTAGCCTATCTGTTTCTGTGGAAACCAACATTGAGGTAGAAGTGTGCAATATTAAGTAGTCTACTGTTATAGACTTGGATTTTTCATCTCTAGCCAGGTGGAATGAGCCGGTGGGCATCTAACCCAAACAAACCTGCTTACGAGCCAGCCATCACCACTAGGCAGTGAACCGAGCTGAACCCTTACCTTTAATATTCATCAGATTGCGGAACCCATATCTGCAGACATCCCTCAGCTTTACATCGCTTTATCAAAGCGCTGACTCTCGGTTGGAGCAGCCGGTAGTCATCTGGCAAGACTAGGTTTGAGTTAGTACATGAAAGTTTGCCTCGAGGCACGATTTCAGACTCATCTGTTGTACTGATTCTGCTGGGCACGTTTGTCTGAGCCTGCAGTGACGGCGAGGCTTCTCTGTGGGAATACTGGGCTGCAGCGTGTGCTCTGAGAGGGAGCCAGCGGTGCCTTTTGCCTTTTTGATTCCCGAGAGTGAAGCTGAGGCCGACTGCCAGCACATCAAGGAAGGGTGTAAAATTGCTCTGAAACATTAGGACTGAGAGTGACCACGGAGTGAATTAGGCCATGGTGAATCATTTTATGCCACCCCCAGCTCCTACCCACTCATCTGTCCCTTATCATTTCATTCTGCTGAGGGTGTCTTGTGTTGTTCTGAAGAGTTTAAAAAAAACACTCCCTGGGGCCAAGATGTATTTCATGTGCTTCCATCAGCACTTTTTTTTTTTTTTACTTGTAGGCTCAATGTGAATGGATTTGATAATGTTATATTGAGGCCAAAACATACTAAATATGACAGCCGATGCCGACTATGCATTTGTTTAGTTTTTTATATTGCTTCTTGTTTATTTGGTGCAATATCTGCTGTCTTATACTGTTATGGGCAAGAGCATGAATACCAATCTCCTGTATCGCACCATTCATTTACAGTAATAGTCTGACATTCGCAAATAAAACTCAACCCATTGCCAGCTCAACAAATTATAAAACCTCTGCTGCACAAGACATTATGTCATGCGTTTGCTGTAAATAGAAGACCCACTGTACGAAGTTAGCATGGTCATTGGTACCTAAAGAGCATTGCCTACAGTACAAACAGTGTTTGGAAAAATATATCTGTGGAAGTTGCCAAATCCAGTTGTATTTGTGAGATAAAGTGCATATTATTTGACTTATAATTTGACACTTGTTTCTGTTGTATCCATCAAATCTATTGTCTGAGCTTTCTGCCACACACCATCAGTCTAATCTAAATGATTAACCATTTAACCGACAATAATAATTCTGACCACTTAATAATAATATTGTTTTTAACTGTTTAACTGATAGTATTAAGTAATTTAAAAAGGTTTGTTGTATAGTAAAATAAAAATAGGCTATACAATCTATTTCTTAAATGCTAGTTAACTTGCTAACTTTGTACTGCAAGTTTGAAGCTCTTTTTGTCTGCTGAGTTTGTTGCTCTCTGCTGGTTGGTGCTCACAGTGGAGAGACGTGACACATGGCACTATATCGATGAGGACTGGCGGGTTAAATTGGTTGTCCTTCACAGACGAACAGCTGACAACAGACAGTCTGATGCTTTGGCCTGGCTGCTAGGGTGCAAAAATACAGTTTCCATGTCATTTATAGTCCCTGTTAGCCCTTTGTACCCTAGACAGACTGCTTTCCAGACTTGTGTTCATGAATCTCAGTTTTGTGTGTTATGTGTGTGGAACTTCACATCAATTGCATCCTGTGCCTCGCAGTCCACAAATGGAAGAAACATACACAGTATTGGCTGTGGTTACTGGGGAGGCGTGATAAGATGCTGGAATCAAAGATTTTTGAAGTGTCACAATTGGCCTCAGTCACTGCTCAGTGACACAGAAGACGGGCCACCAATCAGCGGTGGTAGGAAACCGTTGAAAGGGGGATTTCTTGAAATGGAAAGTGCTCTGTTGAGTTTGCAACGGGTATGCAAGAGAGAAAATGAGCCAATTGGAAGGGAATCATTTAGCAGGATTGACCTCATCTAATACGTAGAGGTGGGGGGTAATTTGCTCCATTTTAATACTACAGTGACGACACAGTGGACAAATGAGACAGAAAACTATTGGATACTAATCTTGAAAAAAGCCACTTGTTGACAAAACAATAGGGAATTTTGTGCTACAGGATCTGACAGCAAAATCTAAAAGGAACAATCACATGTCTTTAATGAAACATCTCCACAGTAGGCTATCAAGTCATGGTCACGTCCCTTCTGTCCTGTCATAACTGTTATCCTCCCCTCTTTTCAGATCGTTAACCAGCTCGTCCTTTTTTCCGCAGGATTCTCTCAACAATCTAATGTAATGCCTTACATCTCTCGGTTGACAGGGAAAAGATTAGCATAAACAGTTTGAGCGAGCAGATTGCCTGACATACTGAGGTCTTTCTTTCAATTGACCCCCCGCCTTCACAGACATGCATTATCAGTCAAATCACTGAGCCTATATTGTTCACACCAATATGCGTTTCACTCAGAAATGCAGCCACTTGCTTCAGATAAATGGCACATGCTCTGATCTGCTGTGTGACAAATCTTTAGCCCACTGCATTTGAATTGCAGGAATGTGATCTGCATTGTGAAGGTGAGAAGGGAGGTAATATGTCAAGTGATCTACATATAATTCCCTTCACGAGTCAAGAAGTGCCATGAGTGCCCTGCATCGCTGAGTTCCCCTGCTGACTGGAGGAATTAAGGCTCCAGACAATTTTCAGCAACTACAGTAGCAAAGAAAACTCATAAAGGAAGTGATGGGGAAATAATTTACTGGGTCAGACTCAAAATAGTGTTCTGCTTTCTCAGGCAGTGACTTTTAAGCTGAAATGGCCTACAAAACCTGTATGGATTAACACAAATGTCACTTCAAAGCTGCATTAGGCAAGATTTTCATGAAAAAGCACACCCGCCTAATAGGGCTGAACGATTTTTGAAAATAATCTAATTGCGATTTTTTTCAAAAATATTGCGATTGCGATTCAATATGCGATTGTTTTTTAAGCTCTTTGTCTTCTGTATTATTCAGCAAAGACAAGCAATAAATCTTTGTATAGTATGAACAACACAAGATTAGATAGATTAAACAAACTGTTATTTCCTGGAGGCCAGGCCTGTATGTGATGATGAAATTAGGTGATGAATTTATATGAACGACATCTTTATTTAACTACTTCAGTCACAGTAGTATATTGAGCACTGACCGCCTGGTGTAAACATTCATATGAAAGTCAGAAACAAATCACACTAAAGTGCCGATTGCAGAAATATAAAAACAAATATGTGGCTTTACCACACTTAGTAGTATTTAGATTATTTAGTTGATTGCACATGTTAAATACTGTCTTTGAACTAGACAGTTAAATAAGTAAAAAGTATATATGAAACGGTGTATTTTTTACAGCGCACACAGAAGAGCTGCCTCCAGCCCCTCCCTCCCCTCATGAAGTTGCGTGCCGTGTACATGACAGCGTCACAACGTTGCACTTTCTCAGAGAGGCTATCGTTACGTTAGTAGCAGCATGTTGCTGGTGTTCTTGCCGTGGGACTAATAAAACCGTTGAAACAACGCAGCCACACTGCTGTGAAAGCTCCCCGAACGTCATTTATGGTTGTTACCCCTCTCCTCCACTCCATAGATTTATAACGGAGCTAGCTAACTGGAGCTAACTGCTAATCAGAGCTAATCGTTGCTAACCGAGCCTTCAGTTCTGCATGCCTGTATCCATTAACTGCATCTATGGACTCGAGCCCGAAATAAAACCCTTAATTTTATTAAAATGGTTGTAAAAGTTTAAAACTACAACTAAAAGTTGTTAGAATGACAGAAATCTGCTCAAGGTACGGCGTAGCGTTAGCGTGCTAAGTTGATGCTTTCTCTGCGGAGTGCAGACTGACTTGCTCTAGCGAGTCACGTGACCAAATCGCAGCCTTTGTGATTAGGAAATCGCATTTTAACATATCACGATATAATTGCAAACGCAGTTAATCGTTCAGCCCTACAGCCTAATACTCTCATACTCTGGTACCTCACAGTTGATTTAACCAGTTTACTCAAATACAATTCTGGTGTTGCGCACAGTCACGTCTGACATCTTACTACCTTTTTAGCAAACAGCTAGTTATCTTTGCAGTTATCTTAGCCCTGTGTAGCTTACGAAGGTTGGTGCACATCATTTGTTTCTCTTTGTCAACCAGTCCACATAGCATCGGTCATGACCATGATGTAGAGCTGAATGATTTTGGAAAATAATCTAATTTTAACCAACATTTTGATTGATTTGCCATTTAAAAGTAGCAGATAAAGACAAACAATATATCATAGTATAGTATGACCAACACAATATTAGGTTAAACATAAACTGTTCTTTCCTGTAGGCCAGGCCTTTATGTAGGTGATGCATGAATTTATATGAATGACAATTTATTTATAAACTACTTCAATCACAGTGATTTTTAACGTCTTGGTCTAGGCTTGGTCACGCTACTGAGGTGCATCATATATTTTGCATTTAATTGCAGCCTTTGCGGTCAGAAAATCTCATTTTAACATATCACGATTTAATTGCAAATGCAATTAATCGTTCAGCCCAACCATGATGGTTTACAACATCCAACATTTGGCAGTAGGTAGTAGTACCCGTCCTATTAGTCAAAGTGGAAGCTAGTTAGCTTAGCTTGCTAATGCAAGCACTCATTCCCACTAGACATGTTCCGTTATTTTATGTTTTATGTTTTATCACATGCTGGCTGCAATTGTCAAGCTCCTGCACGCTCGGTGGTGTTTTTTGCCTCCAACGGCGCCTTCCAGGCAGCTAACCCTAACCTTAACCCTAAACATAACCATTGCCGTGCTGCCTGGGAGGAGACGTTGGGGGCAAAAAAACAGCAAAGACCCTCCTGCACACTCTGGGGTGAATTCACAAAAGGATTGCGCAGCTTTTGCTGCCACTAAACCCTCACAAATAAAACAAAAAGAAACGGTGTAATTCTTAAGGAACCTGCAAAGAGTGAAATGCACCCTTAACTGCGTTGCCAAACAAATAGCATCTCGGTGCTCCTGTGCTATTTGCATTTATTAAAATTTTATTTTATTTAAATTAGGTAATATGCATACATTTGGTGCAAAATTTGCGCTGTAATATCATTAGTGCAATATCCTTTGTGAACTGGACCTTGAGACGGGGCAGATACTGGTTGCAAGTGATGGGCAATTCATGGTGCTATCAGGGGCCATTCAAATCCTTGATTTGGTCACATAGCATTCCCCACACAAAACTTAGGGGCAAAGTCAAAAGGCTATTCTTTTAGCTGTTATTCAGTAGCAGGTTGTCAACAGATGTCTTCTGTTTAAAGCAACATTTAAATCCAATACTTCCACAGACTGTGCTTCTCCGCTAAGCTGTTCTTCTTTGCTGTAACATACGCTAAGTCCGCAAAACTAAGGCTTGCATAGGGTAAACCGTGTAACTAAATCATGGAGTAACGTATGCAGTGCTGAGGTCACAGATGGGGCTAATCTAGTTCTGGGGTCTCAGCAATCCGTACATACTCTATGATTTGAATCACAACAAGGAGTAACTTACAAAATCACAGTAACGTGGGAAGTGCTCAAATAATCTAGATAATAAATCTAGCAACAACTAGAAACAAAAGCCAGACTCACCAGCCTTAGAGTGTTACCTGCTTTTATCCTTTTGGCATCTGCTCACTGGGTGTTTAGGTTGGAAGCTTTCAGTTTTCTCTTGCTGTCATGCGGGGCAAACACCATTTCCATTTCAAGAGAGAAAAACAAAAGAAACAAATACACCGAGGTCAACAGTTTCAGTTATGGTATCTGAGTAGACGCTGTGTGCCTGTTAGATATTTCCAACACAGCTGCTTTATGGTAAATAAATTGGTCAATTTGCCTCTATTTTGAGCAGTTGTACCACACCTCCTAAAGTGCTGCAATTGCTACAATCTGCCTTTTAAGCTTCTATATTTTATTCATGCTGGGGATGATTAGATGCTACCTAAATTCTGTCCAAACTGTCCGGCCACAATGTTTTTAGATTGACTTTCTTCTAGGGCTACCGTTGCCATGGTAATCAACGTCCAAATTGGTATTTTAATGCACCATTATTTGTCAAAAGTTGTCAAAAACCATTGTCAAAAATCAGCCATGTAATAAGGATCAGTGATCCAACATTATTCGTCGGCGGATAGCGCTGTTTGTTGCGAGTGTGCCAGAGGGTGCATGTGTAGGTGCGGTGCTGTTGGGTACTGAAACGGAGCGGAAGAGATGGATAGACAGACAAACAGAATAATTGACTTAGTTCGGTTTCCTGCCTGCTTGCTTTTTGTGGTGGATAAAGTTTCTAAAATAAATCAAAATGTTTGCGAGAGCGTGTGCTCTGATTAGGCTAAAGGGAAACTTTTCAAGCTGTTTCCCAGCAGCACAGGCAGTACATGCAGAGGATGGGGGCCCCTCCATTCCGCCTGCATTTGTAGCTACTCGCTCACTTGTCAGCAAAGTTTCAGCCGATGATACGAGACACAGCGGTGTGCCGTTTCACGTCATTTCCACCCTACGTTTCGAAGCTTTGAATGTATTCCAATGTTTCTCACCGAAGTTTTAAAGCCCCTAAAATGGTATTTGGGACAGCCCTACATGTTTTTTCTTTATGGACCCCATAGAAGACAATGTTTTCCACTGTTTGAGGTAGGGCTGCAACTAATGATTATTTTAATAATCGATTAATCTGTCGATTATTTTTTCGATTAATTGATGAATCGGATAAAAAAACAAAAAAGTATTAATTTACATCAACTCAATACATACTTACATACATACTTGTTGTTTTAGTTAATAGTTGTGTAAAGGTAAGTAACCCAAAGAGTAGATACAGACAACACACACACACACACACACACACACACACACACACACACACACACACACACACACACACACACACACACACTTATTCATTAAATTATTACCATCATTGTATTAATTGCAAGTTAAGTTCATTTGTACACCACATTTAAACACAGCTTAAGATGACCAAGTGCTATAAAAGAACTTGAAATTAAAAAGTACAACACACACAAATATATTTGTGAACAATAACTGATATGGGACCAAACACAGAATATATACATGACAATAGATTGAAAAATGAATGGGCCAAAAAAGGCGGGTGAATAAAAACGTGTCTTTAGTCCTGCCTGCTTTACTACTGTTATTAACAAGCTAACGCTAGCTTGTCATGCTGGATAACGAGTAAATACCACACCAGCACCACTGGAGGGACGTTACGTTCCTCACTTCAAAACGGAACAAAAGTAGGATTGTGTAGTGACTTTACCCTGCTGTTGAACTCCCTTCCTCCTCATCAAGGACTCCAACATGTTTACGTTTTAGGTGCTGAATCATCACCGTGGTGCGCCCGTGCCATGCCGTGCCACTTTTGCTTATCTTGCAATTAATACGTTTTCGATTTATTTAGCATGAAATGTGGATGACTTAGGTCGTACTGATTTCTCTGCCTCCGCCATGTGTTTCAGAACGTTACGGGTCTCTCCGGTCTCTCTCCGTATTTCCTCTACCCCCGCTCTGCTCTTTTTTCGTTTCTTTCGCTCCGCACCGCACCGCTCCGCACCGCACCGCTCCGCACCGCACCGCTCCGCACCGCACCGCTCCGCACGGCACCGCTCCGCACGGCACTCAACTCAATTGCTTTTATCTCTGCGACTGAGTGGCGTGTCGCGCGACACAACGAATCGATAATGAAATTCGTTGCCAACTTTTTTAATAATCGAATTTTATCGATTTTATCGATTCGTTGTTGCAGCCCTAGTTTGAGGTTTCACTTGTGCTCTTTTAATGACGTCCGCTCGTTGTTTCCTCCTCTTCTGCAATGGTTTAATGCCACTGGCTGGCACTAAACTCGCTTCCAATGCCTAATATTTACATAACAGTAGTGGATGGGATTTTTTTGCCAATTTTCTGAAAATTTGTTTCAACTTGTACCTAGGATTCTTACTTTAGTTTTGCTTGTACAAAATTGGGGATTATTACTGACATTATTACCTGCAAATAGAAGTGGTTCAGATAATATAACTAAACTGCTTGCTTGTTCTCATTGTCTTGTCATTGGAGCAGTGTTGCTGGGTTCTCAGCATTACTAGGGCTGTGTATTGGCAAGAATCTGGCCATACGATACGTATCGATACATGGGTCACGATTCAATATATTGCAATATATTTCGATATAAGCGATATAATGTAAGGCAATATATTGGGATTTTTTTAGTATAATTTTAGAAAAACTAATATTTAATAAAAGACATGATGTGCATAAAAGTCAAAGAAGTTTACTTTAGGTAAACAATTCAGTACACAGAAAATCAAACTGCCAGTTTGGGATTGTGGTTCACAGGTTCTTAGTGAGCTAATGTTTATATGCTAAAGTAGGCCAAAGTTCAGCCGTAGCTACATTGTTAGCTTCTAGCTAAAAGTCAGGCACTGTTAGGCACTGTTAGGCAAGGACACTAGTGGTGTGTCTCAGCATAGCCATCTAGCGGTAGGGGGTTTAAACACAACATAAACATGAACCACTGTCATACATGAATATTTTTGCATGTAAACTAAAAAAATTAAATCGATATTGCGTTTTTGAAAATCAATATAATATTGATAAATAAAATATTGCGATACTCAAGTGTATCAATTTTTTTTGTATTACGCATTTATGCATTACCATTCATTCTTCTTACCAATAACAGGGCTTAAAGTATTCCGGCACCATGCCGGATCTGCAGTGGACGGGCGTGAGATAAAAAAAAAAATTAATATTTTCGAGTCAACTGATTTCACCTACCAATCGTATGAGAGGAACGTGACCCCCCCCACCATTATGAACAACAGCAATTTCTTATACCATTGCGATTTCAACCTCAGTGTTCACATGGCCAAGTCTTTCAGGCTTTCTTAAATTCACACCATTGTCTTATACGGTGACTTGGGGCTGCAAAATGTTGTAGTGCAGCCTTAAAACAAAATCTCTCTCATTTTTACAACAGCGGGTCGGTATTGTTGTGGCAACCCCATGAATGTAGGCAATCGGATGGCCGTCTTGTGTCAGTCATCAGCGAGCTGCGTGGTGAAAAGACAGATCCTATACCTGGCATGATAAGGACAACCGTCAATAACTCAGAAATAGGCATATTATTAAGGCTGCAATTGGGTCATTATGCGGGTTTAAGTGGGATTGCTGTAGGTATGTTATTGTCTGCCATCACAGCCTGTTCAGAAAAATAACTATTTCACTGAATTTTTAGCAGTTTCCCATACTTTATACTTTAGAAAAGTGAGTTCAGAGCACAGCTCCAGCTATACCAGTGTTTCCCCTGGGAATTTTTTTTCCTGCAGCGGCTGCAACCCGAAGATATTTAGCATCTCTGCTGGCACAAGAAGGGCTTTAGACACATATTTGTACTAGGGCTGGGCAGTATATCGGCTATTTAAGGTGTATTGATATATTTTCAAACAAGATATGGGATGAGACAATACTGTTTATCGAAATAGTTTAATGTTGCGTTAATGCAATGCCAGTGTTTGTATCTCTCCTCTCTCACACTCTCTGCATAACCCCGCCCCCACTCTCCTGCTCTGTCTGACTCACTTGCTCCAACAGGGTCCAACAATAAGGATTGTCCGATGCCCCGGAGCCAATTAAATGTTACATCGGGCAAGTAAATAAAATGAGCTAGCTGCCCAATCGGGCCAGTGCTCATAAAAGTGAGCAAACGTGAAGCATTACTATGTCTCCACACTCTTCCCTCTGCTCAGTCTGTCTTGTGACGAAGACCAAGACCAACACGGACACGCTTGTTTACTTCATAGATGAAATGGTGCCCAAATTTCTAAAACAACATACAAGTTGAAACGCGAAATAACAACCATTTGTGTCTTGGAGAAAAACACAACTGGGTTGAAAATGATGTGTAAGTGAAGCCAAAACATCTGGATGGCTCCCTGGTGGCTGGCTGCAGAATAGTGCTGCGTACTTGAGGTAACGGTAAAAAAAATATTTTTTACCGTTACCTCAAGTACGGTAAATAATACTATTATATACGTCCCGTGGTGCAGTATTCCACCACGGGACGCCATTGCCATTGAAAATCACTCTGACAGTCAATACTCTACCCAGGTCTAGATAGCCTATGTGTTTGTGTGCATGCACGTTAATGTTGTCAAGGCAGTTTAATAAGAACTGTGTGCTACACAAAACGTACTGTCAGTTTCATTATCATCTCCGCTCATTGTAAGTTAGCAAGGTTTTTTTTTCTTTCAATCATCGTCCCCAATTCATCCCAAAATTGTTTTTCATCCTCCCCAATCCTATTTATTTTTGGCCCCGGGACGACAGGGTGTTGCAACGTCCTTAAGCTCAAGTCCTGATTGAAAAATCTAGTCAAAAACCAACTGGCAAGTAGTAGAAATGGTACAGTTTATCACAGAGCTGCAGCGAGGCAGCATTTCATGCACTCTTTATATGATGTTTGATGCTGCCGCTGAGATTTCTTTTGGCTCTGCTGGGCTGTGATGGGGAATGTGATGTGGCACCGCACTATCTCTATTGACAGCACATTTATCACACTTTGTCTCTGATAGCATTCATTTCCATGGGCCCATCTCCAGTCATGTTGCTGGAGGTTGGTGTGACAATATGTTCATGTTTGTCCTAAAGCCACGCATATATACAAACATTTGTTCAATGCCAAACAGGAAAGCTGTGATCTTTTATACATGGCTTGATTGCTTATTCTCACCATTTATTTGGGCGAATGTTTACCATGTCGCATCAGCTTCATATCATGCTTCACAGCACATGACAGAACAACACTTGACTTCTTTGATTTTGGTAATGGATTCAGGATATGTATAAAACAAGATTTTGTTTTTTAAAATAGCAATCATAATTAGAAGAAATCATTGACAAAAACAGTATTTCCTAAGTTTAAGTAGAGATAAAAACCAGGGGTAAAAGTGAAAAAATGAATAAGAGGCCATAGAGTAAATAAATAAAACAATCTAGGAATAATCAAATAGGGAAATGATCACAAAGGGAAATAGATATATACTACACTATCGATATAGATGTAGATATGTAGTAATGTAATTACATTTAAGTAAATTCATTTGAATGGAAATGCATAGGGAAACAAATGTATAGAAAATTAAAACAAAACTCTGGTCACCTAAAGAAAAGTTTCTATTGGAGTAGAAAAGATTAGTCGATTAATTAATGAGTCGAATGACAGAACATTCCTTGGCAATTAATCAATTGATCGTAATGTTTTAGGAAAGAATGTTTAAAATCACTTGCTCCGGCTTTTCAACGGTTAATTTTTGCAGGTTTACCTAGGCTCCTATGGTAGTAAATTAAATAATAGTTATAACCATTCATTTGAAGATGTCACCTTGGGCTCTGGAAAATTGGGATGGGCACATGTTTTGTCTGTTTTCTGGCAGTTAGTGTAGACCAAGTGATCTGTTCATCAAGAAAATAACTAGAATAAGGAGAATAATTTTAAGTGGCAGCCCTAGTCTCTGTTTCTGAAAGCTATAGAGCAGGGGTCACCAACACGGTGCCCGCGGGCACCAGGTAGCCCCCAAGGACCACATGAGTAGCCCTCAGGCCTGTTCTAAAAATGAAAATTGAATATTGACATTATCTGTTTCCCACCTTGTTAAGTCATTGTTGATAATTATTGTGAGAAATCATTGACGTAATCAGTGTCTTCACATAGATGAGTATCATTAATCATTAATAATCATATATAACTAAAGGCAAACTGAGCAAATTTGTTATTTCAGAAGAGCGTATCAAACTGGTAGCCCTTAGTATGACTCGGTACCCATGAAGTAGCTCTCAGTTTCAAAAAGGTTGGTGACCCCTGCTATAGAGAATGCATGGCATTTGAATGTGTAGTTTTAGATCAACTCTTAACACACCATAGACAGAAGCAAATCCTCACATGTACTTCGTGAACTGCCATTAGCTGTTATACTGTACTTGCAATGAGTTTCTTATCTTCAAAGCTTGACAGTTAGCTGACAGTGTAAAGTCCTCCAAAAAACCCAAGGCATAACTTTTCTTGGGATTCGATGAAGATACTTTACTTTTACTTTATTTCATTTTTTTTTTTAAGATTATTTTTTGGGCATTTCTGCTTTTAATGGATAGGACAGCTAGATATGAAAGGGGAGAGAGAGAGGGGGGGAAGACATGCAGGAAATCGTCACAGGTCGGACTCGAACCCTGGACCTTCTGCGCCGAGGAATAAACCTCTATATATGTGCGCCTGCTCTACCAACTGAGCTAACCCGGCCACATCCTTATTTCTTTTTAGTGTAAAACTGCAACAAAGCACAAAAGACAAACATAAATGAGAATAAACCAACACAGATACCAACAGTTTGCAAGACCACAACTAGTAGCAACAGAAAATGCTGAGTCATAACTAAAAGCTATGCTAGCTATCCGTTAAGTATTTTTACATTAGAAAACCCCAATAAATCAAAGACACAAGTACAATTCCTTTTTTCATCCTTAATGTAATACATACAATACTTACGGAAAATAGTATCCAAGGCAACAATGTAATTTAGAAGGAAAAAATGCAGTAGGAAAAAACAGAAACGGCACTCTGCTCTGCAGCACACTCACTCATTAGGCTAGCTCTTACAGAAGTCTAAAACTGAAACTAAAACTACTGCTGCTGATCAACCTGAAGGGGGAACTGTTGTACACAAAATTATTTTGAAAATGTACTTCAGAGAGGGCAGGACAGCTGTTATTCTATGCTAATAAGCTACGATAGCTTCCTTCATTTTGAACAATGGGCCTCATTCACCAATATCTTCCTATAAGTTTTCTCTTAAATATGTCTTATGAAAGTCCTTAAAGAAAAGTCTACGTCGGATTCATGACGTGTTCTTAAACAACAGAATTGTTTGCGCCTGTGTTCTTAGGATTGATGAATCCCGCGTCTTCGTAATTGAAAGCGCGTGCCAGTTGTTCCTAATTAGCATAAGAAAATGCCCTGCAAATTCCCATATAAGGACATGAAACTTCCTGTGCACCTCCTGGGAAGCGGGAGACTGCCTTCAAGAGATGGTTGTCGGAGTCGCAGATGACTTGTACATTGCAGTGGTGGAGGAAGTACTGAATCTCAGTACTTAAGTAAAAGTACAAATAACCAGAGACATATTTACTTTAGTAAAAGTAGAAGATGTCCAGTACCACAAACAAGGCCTGGCTTTAAAAAATAGTTCCTATCCTAACCAGCATAAAATGGAAATATGTTGTTAGAATCGGAATGCGGTTGGTTTTATTCACGGATGTATTATAAGACGGTTTTATTTCCTTTAACCATAAGTAAGTAGGGCTGGGCGATATGGAGAAAATCAGATATCACGATATTCTTGACCAAATACCTCGATATCGATATTGCGGCGATATTCTAGGGTTGACAATTGGTGCTTCAACAAAATATCTTCACACTTAGATTTTAGATGAATAATCATCAGTAATGTTGACATAATGTCTAAGAGGGGAAAAGGCAAATAATAGAACAGCTAGAACAGTCTGGTAAGTTCAGAAAGGTACATCACTTTACTGTAATACAGCCTTTAAAACCAGGAAAAGACACCACTTATGCCATATTACGATATTACGATATCCAAAATCTAAGACGATATCTAGTCTCATATCCCGATATCGATATTATATTGATATATTGCCCAGCCCTAAGCGTAAGCAAATAAAGTGTGTGAACCAGCGAAAATGGGGAGATGTGAAGAGGTCCAGCCAAATAAATAAGATATGAACGCGTCTTACGCTGCCTGGCGGAGGAGTAAACGACGCTGTGGAGAGAAATAGATGGCAACTATGATTTAAAAATGTGAATAATAAAAAACAAACATTTTCATTTTCAGTTTTACCGGAGGCTGTATTACCGAGGGTCAGCGGCGCTTGATTTAATCAGTTTAATTGCTGATGTAAATTGCAGTGTTAGTGTTCTTTTGCATATTTTTTTTTGTTCAACAAATGATCAGAAATACATTACAGTACAATACTATCATTGTAAACGACTGTAGAATTAAATAAAATGCAGTAACCAATTATGGTTGGAGCAAATCGTCATCACACATTTCTTCGTAAGAACGGTTGGTGAATGAGGCCCAATGTTTTTATTGAGTTTTCATTTTAAACAAAGAACTACATTTAAAAAATAAATAAATAAATAAATTTTTTATATATATATATATATGTGTATATATATGTATATATATATATATATATGTGTGTGTGTGTGTATATATATGTGTATATAAAATAAAAGAAAAAAAAAGAAAATAAATACAAGATAAAAATAAAACAAAATACATAAAATCTGTATTCATACATATATATGTATATACACATACGAACAGGCGATATACTTACACACATGTACATAAAAAAAGAAAAGACCTGTACGTATTTTTACAACATCCCAGTAAAAGAGTGAGGTATATATGTATACATATACATGAAGTCTTTTAACCATCTACATTGAGGAATACATGAAGCTTCCTTCATTTTGGACTCTTCGGCTCTCCGTCCTCAAGGATTAGCACAGTCGAGAAGGCTTGCTTTTGGTCAATATCGCAAATTCACTTGTCAGTGTTCGAATTAGGGATGGGCATTTGATTACATTTTCTTCGCCGATCGTCGCGAGAATTAACGATCAACTATCGATTAATCATTAATATTATTTATATTAAAATTCATTATTTATTTAACTTTTTATAAATTAAAAATGCAATGAAAATACAAAAATACAGCGTGTTTTTCTTCAGTGAGATCTTTATTACAAGAAGAGCAACTTGTGGCAGATAAATTGGATGTTAAACTAAACTTAAAGATATGCGCTTCAGTGCTCTAAAGCAGCGGAACCTGCAGCTGCGAGCCGGCGTTCTTAAACAGAGACCCTCGTTTGTTCCCAAATAATAAATACATAAAAAAAAATCATGTTAAACAATAACTTTACAAAAAACATAATAATACTTCGATCTGACAGGTTGCGTCAAAATGTAAACTCAAAACTATTCAAGGCACGGAGTTGAGAAAGAGGGTGAGAGAGATTAGCCTAAAACAATAAATTAGGCTACTTAACAAAGCCTCATAAAACATAACTAGTAACTCACATACAACTTCTGCACCAGTCTACTGATTTTTGTTGAAAAAGATAAGTATGTTGACATGATCTGGGGTCAGACGCGACCGCAACCTGGTGACCGCCAGTCCAGCCGCCGAAAACACCCGCTCTGAGGGGACTGACGTTGCCGGGATGCACAGGTACCTCCGCGCTAACTTGGCCAGCACGGGGAACCTTATTCCGCTCACTTTCCACCAGTCTGTGGGGGTGCAATCCAGGGGTGGGGGAGTCTCCCTCAGAAAGTTCTGAAGTTCTGCTTCGATGCCAGCCTCGCATTGAGTGGTATAGTGCTCCCCAAGGAGTTCTGCCATAGCAGAGGACTGGGAGGCCGCCACTCCAGTGTTTGCGCTCCCCTTGTCCGTGTCAGACAACGCAGCCTCGTCTCCCTGAGCCTGTGGGATAGCCGCCCTACCGGTCTCCACTGCCTTTCCCAGTTCAACCAGTTTCGCATTAGCAGCCAGTCTCTGTGTTGGTGTAAGAAAGCGCAGGTGTTTGATCATGGGGGCGAATGACACAAACTCATCACCAGACTCAACCTGTATAAATAAATATATGATGGGGGAATCAATAATCAGAAAAAATGAGCTTGATGAGGGAGGAACGCACTTTTGTCTTGAATTTGGTGAGTCTGGGCCTGTCACCTTCACTGCGCATGAGGTGGATATTGATGAGGCCGAAGGTGACGGGATAAATGTTGGCGATGGAGACGTCTTTCTCTGCAGATATAACCGTGGTGGCACATTTAAGTGCTGACAGCACAGGCTGTGTGTCCTCCATCAGCTGCCAGTACTCATCCTTCAACTCCAGGATCCTGGCATCTTGAAGCTTGGTCACGGTTCGGTCCGACAGCACAGTAACAACAGCCCACCGCTGCTCCACCAGGCGATCATACATGTCGCACACGGAGTTCCACCGTGTTTTACACGACTGGATAAGCCGGTGAGTTGCGAGGCCCATTTGCTCCTGTTTCTTTTGCAGCGCTTTGGTTGCTGCAGTGCTGTGGTTAAAGTGGCAAACGAGTTACTAGCCGCAGATATTACCCGATACAGATACAGTGCAAATCCGTCATTTATGGCCAACTGGAGGGTGTGTGCAAAGCAGGCAACGGAAATCCAGAGCACTCTGGTGGGACTGTTGGCAGCAACAATATTGGCCGCGTTGTCGTGAACACATGCAATAACGCGGTCTTCAAGTCCCCACTGCTCTACAGCTCCATTCATTTTCTCAGCGAGGTGGTCAGCTGTATGCCGCCCTGGCAGGCTTTCTGTGTGCAGGACCGCTGAGTTCATTTGCCAGTCATCACTGATGTAGTGGCAGGTGATGGTGATGTAGCTCTCAGCTGTTAAAGCGGTCCAGCAGTCTGTAGTTAGAGCAACTCTGTCAGCGGTGCTCAATTCTTTTAACAGGTCCTGCTTCCTTTCTTCATAGTGAGTTTCTACCAGTCTGGTGATGGTACGTCGTGACGGAATGTGATATGCTGGTTCCAATAAATTTATAAGTTGTCGAAAACCTTTGCCCTCAACAATACTTAAAGGCAGCATATCCATCTCAATGAACTTGCAGATCCCTTGGGTAATTTTCTCTGCTCGTTGTGCATCGCAGCTCCTCCGTGCTAACGCCGACACGATGCTAGGTTGAGACTGAGAGCAGGATGCACCGCCACCGACATCAACCAGGGTCGGATGTACTTTGTTTAAAGTGCCCATATTATGAAAAAAACACTTTTTCTGGGATTTGGGGTGTTATGTTGTGTCTCTGGTGCTTCCACACTCATACAAACTTTGAAAAAAATCCATCCATGGTGTTTAGAGTGAGATACGGTTTCTGAATGTGTCCTGCCTTCAGTCTCTGGTTGAGCTGTTCAAAATCGGCACGGCTTGTGACGTCACAAGCCGAAACTAGCAGGCTAACCGCAACCATTAGCTCGTAGCGTTAGCATGCTAACGCTAGCATGCTACCTCATTCTCAATAGCAAAGCACTGCTACAACACACACAAGTTCACCATAATCTACAAAAGAACTACTTCCATGTGCGCCCTCATTTAGAAGTCTCCCAGCTAATCCTGCCTTGTAACTGACTGAAGTTGTAGAAACAGCCTTTTTACTGTCTATGGAGCTAGCTAGCTGACATGATCTACATCTGAGCTACTGCACATGTGCAGTGCAATCAAAGATAGTACAGAAGAAAAGAGGTCTCACTCTGTAGCTAAAACAGAGACCAGGTGAAAAGAGGATCTGCAGCAGTGAGAGAGAGTGGTGCAGTACAACAAAAATATGGTGTTTTTTGAAAATTAAACCATGTAAACCTATTCTGGTACAACCTTAAAATACAATTATGAACCTGAAAATGAGCATAATATGGCTGCTTTAAGTGGTACATCATTTGAGTCGTGGCCGTGCTGTACTTATACACGGCATCACAGTGTTTGCAGTGAACTAAGTCATTTTTTAAATCAAATTGGTCCCACGCCACACTTCGCCTTGACCTCTTCATGATTACTTTTGAAATCAAAACAGAAACTTGCAGGTAACTGAGTAGCCTATGGCGCCCCCGTGTGGTAAAATGTTTAATTGCTGCCACACAGTGAAATTCATTTCATTGCTTCAAGACTCACGCTACGTTACGCAACCTGCATTAGTTATCGATAACAAATTAACGTGATCGACGAAATTCTTACTGATCAATTATCGATCGTCGATTAATCATGCCCATCCCTAGTTCGAATGGTCAGGCAGACTCTCTCTGGTTGCTGCAATTCCTGTTGTGTCCAGTCCTTTAGTCTTAAAAGTACCCCATGGAGTCTTTTGTTTACATGTATTAGTTTATGTGTAGATTTTTTTAACCTTCTTTAGTAGTTCTCTTTCTCCTTGACCTGGGCTTATTGCTATATTTCTTGACATGTTACCACCACCAGTTTAGCCTGGCTCCGCCCTCCTACGTACTTCCGCTCAATTTTCATTTCGCTTCAGTACTCCGTCTGGGTTTGCGGTATAGTCTTGGGTTTCCTCGACCAAAGTTTTTGGCGGTCCAATCAGCGAACAGAGGGAGTGGCTGAGAACGATGACGTTGAGGACGTGCGCTAGAAAGGTCATGGCCATTCGGTCCGTTGTGGCAATGCCGCAGAATATCCAGAAGTTAAAGCCAGAGCAAGAACAATCTTTGCTGAGTTTTGTTGGTGGTCATGATGTTATGGCCCTCCTCCCCACGGGGTTCGGGAAAAGTTTGATTTTCCAGCTCGCTCCGTTAGTGGTGAAGGAGTTGGCTAAGGCTAACGCTAGCGGTTATAATGCTAATAGCCTTGATGGTCTCCCTTCTTGTTGCACATGCGCATGACATATGTCACGACCAAACGTTAGCGATTGGTTATTGCAGATCCAGAGTGCCTCTGGGCGGATCCAATAGTTTTAAACTTCAACAGAGTACCCGCCTTCAAGGAAGTTAACACTTGTCAATGGAGAGAGGCCAGAATCTTTGTACAAATGAAATGTACCAGAGTCAGGACCACACTACCAATGAAAAAGCATGAAACCATTTGCAGGACTGTGTAGCAGGTACTGTGCACCCTTGTGCGTCTGTATTAAGATTAGGGCTGGTTTTTTTTATTGCTAAACGACAGTGGGCACAACTGGAGACACGTGCAAAACTCTAGTCTGCACAGCAGCAGTTCATGTGGACCAAACTCTAGTTCGTTTTTCATTGCTTGAACACAGTTTTCAAAACTCTACAGACTAATCCCATGGCTTTAACCACAATGTGCACAACACTCTGGATTTACAGCACTTTGTTCAAATGCTAACACACTACTGTCAAAACCTCACCACACACTCAAAACAGAATAGATTTCAGTCTAGGGGTGGGCGATATATATCGTCTACGATAATGTTGTTGTGTTAACGATGTGCAAATTGAGATTTTCGAGTATTTAAATTACTTAGAAAGAAACACTTCAAAACACGCATTGGAACGCTACACATTCACTAATGTCAACAAAGATGGCGGCGCGCGATTGTGCAGCGGCTATTAGCTCAGTACAGACACACTGAACTAATCAATATAGGACTACGATACAACACAGCCGTTTTGAGAGCCTTCCAGGCGGCTCATAACATGATCCCGGAGGACATAGCCAGACCGGGCGTTCCGTGGATTGTTGTCGGCAGCTTGCATTTTTGTGCATAATGAATGGAGTACCAACAGCAGGATTGTTGCCCAGCACTGCTCACCAGACCTGGAAGCTCTGTCGGTAATATACAGACCATTTTATTTACCACAAAAACAGTACACTGCCGTCTACAAAGCCCCCGATGCTAACGTTAGCACAAGTTTGGCTCACTGCTAACCATAGTGAACAAACTGCAGTGCGATCACCCGGAGGGGATACATATCGTAGCAGGGGAGTTTAACAAGGCGTCCTTAAAGTCTGTACTTCCCAGCTTTTTCCAGCATGTAGCTTGTGCTACTAGAGGGAAGAACACACTAGACCATGTAGCATACTCTAACATCAAGAAAGAAAGAAAGCACACAGAACTACGCCTCTCCCTCACCTGGGCCAGTCAGATCACATCCAACTACTCCTGATCCCAGCATAAATCCCGGTCAGAAGGACTATACAGCTAAGTAGAAGGACTATCAAAACCTGGCCTGACACTGCCCTATCCCAGCTCCAGGACTGCTTCCAATAAGGACATGGTTGTGTGCAATATGTTACAGAACAGAGCGCTTTGTTTATTATTATGATTTCATCTTGCTTGTATGCTGCACAATTTACAATACAGCGGAGGTGAACAACTGAATGTTTACTCAGAGTTCAATGTTCCTACACTAGTTCAATTAGTATTTTGTATGTCTTCGAATTGTTTTTACTTGAATACTTACATTTTAAAGAAAATAAATAAGACCTGTTTTCATTCACCCTTGTGCCCATTTTTATCATCAGTGATTAAGTAACTCGGACTTTTAAAAACACATTTTTAAAGGATATCGTCTAATTATTGTTATCGTCAAAATCGCCAAAAATATCAAGATATTATTTTTTGTCCATATCGCCTACCCCTATTTCAGTCTGGTGCCTATCAAACACTGCTGATTGCAATTTCAGCTGAAAGCCTAAGCAGGTGTCTTGTTTTAGACTAGTTAGTGAACATATAGTATTTATGTAGAGAAAGCTCAGAAAGCCTTTTTTTGTATACAAACACCAAATGAGAAGGAAACAATTATACACTGTACCATTTGAGAGAAACAGGTAAAAGAGCAAAGATATCAATATGTCCAGGTAAGATGTCTGAGGTTAAAACCCTTACTATTGAATCGCAATCGCAATATTTTTGAAAAAAATCGCAATTAGATTATTTTCAAAAATCGTTCAGCCCTAATCTGAACTGTTTAGTTCAGGTGACTGTTGGTAATGCAGCTAGTTGGGCTAGTTTGCGCTATCAGCCGAATGGCTTAGTGCATGCGCTAATGGAACCAACTGTGTATCTTGTAAATTACCCCACTAATAATGCCCGGAATGGTACCAAACTTCTACAGTAGTACAAATAGGTTCTGTACGCATAAAACGAGGCATTGGAAAGTTTGTAAGTACACCAGGAGTTTATTTAAATTGCACTTGCGTGATGGGCTTTTTCAACGTAAAATAAAGCCACACTAGAGCGCTGCTTACTGTGCTCCATGGCTGTAACACAACAAGCATAGATATAGAACAACAAGTGCCTGGCTGCTACGGAAACCAAAACTTGCGCATGTTAAATTTGGAACCCATGATCAGATTTGAAACCAAATCCTAAAACGATTCCTAATGATAACAATAAAGAAACGATTCCACTGGAATTGTAATTTTTTAAACGATTCCAAGTAGGAATCGGTTCTTGATGCCCAACCGTACCGACACCACAGAACTTCGCCTTCCTATGTACTTCTGCTCAATTTTAATTTTCCTTCAGTACACCGTCTTTTGCGGGTTTACGGTATATTCTTTGGTTTTCTCCGGCCAAATATTTGGCAGTCCAATCAGCGAACAGAGGGATTGGCTGAGAATGATGATGTTGAGGTTGTGCGCTGGTTTGAGATGTAGTTCCGTAATGGCGGCGGAGAAAGATGCGAGCGAAGCCATTCGGTCCGTGGCAACACTGCCGAATATCCAGAAGTTAAAGCCCGAGCAAGAACAATCTTTGCTGAGTTTTGTTGGTGGTCATGATGTTGTGGTCCTCCTCCCCACGGGGTTCGGGAACAGTTTGATTTTCCAGCTCGCTCCGTTAGTGGTGAAGGAGTTGGCTAAGGCTAACGCTAGCGATGCTAAGCCGACATCACGACCAAATGTTACCGATTGGTTATGGCAGATTCAGAGTGGCTCTGGGCAGATCCAATAGTTTTAAACTTCAACAGAGTACCCACCTTCAAGGAAGTTAACACTTGGAGAGTGGCCAGACTCTCTCTACAAATGAAATGTACCAGAGTCTAGTAGGACCAGGCTACACAGAACCAGCAGTATTTTAGAAATGGTCGCTCTTTAGGCAAATGTTTTGTATGTTACAGATACCGATCAGTGGGGCATTAGACTTTCTCCCTTGACGGACAGGGTTGTAAAACCTCCGTCAACCCTGCAGTCACTTTTCATCAATAAACAGATGATTGTTTTTTTGTTTTTTGCAGTGACAGCGCAGGTCACTAAAAACATAATAAATATGTAGTACTTGTTCTTTATCCTCCACCCGCATTAATTGCTCATTATTTCAACTCCTTTATAAACGCCATCACAATTATTATTGGGCTTTTAAAAGAAACTTTCACACACTCCGCTGCCGTGACATTTTGCAGTGGTGTTGGCGCATAGAATTATGAGCGTGATTCACACGATCATTAACATCCTCTGCTCTCGTGTTTCACCTTAAAAAATATATATAAATAGAAGACCGTTTGTAGAGCGGATCTCCATGACCTCAGTCAGTCAGTGAGACAGTTGAGAGATACAGAGACGGACGTGCAGTGAGAGTGCACAGCAGTTTTGGGCAGTAAGGTGCCTGAATATACATTAATTAATAAAAGCAGTTTGACGCGTGTCAAAATGCTTTTGGTGCGTGTTCGGCCATTCAAATTATTTGGTGTACTTCAAAATGCATCAAAGTGCGTTTGGGCCTTCAGAGCATGCACCACATCCACGGCGGTCACCGTCTACCTCTTGGCATGCTCGGTGTAGGCTAAGTGATTGCATTAGGGATCACGTTCTCCAGAAACACCTTTAGAACACCGTGGGTCTCCTCTTAGATCAGACTGGTGATGCGCTTCACTGCGCCGTGACGAGCTGGATGGCGCATGGTGAGTTTGGAGATGCCCTGGATGTTAGTACGGAGCACTTCACAGTATATGCTAGCCATCCACAACATTACTGCTGCATCGCTTTCTGATTTCCCAAACTACGGTACGGCCCAATGCCCAAGTCACAGAACGCGCGTGTGTTAATCGCGAATGTGTTTTTGGCTCATGTGGATGAAAGACACCAAATCCCAGAATGCACTTGCTTCACTACGAGGCCAACCCCAAGCCACGCCTACTGTTTACAGACTAGACAGGCAGTCAACTGAGTCAAGTCTATTGTGTTTTATTGTCATTTCAACCATATACACGAAACGTTTCACAGTGGCTCAAGTGGTGTTACACATTTAAAATATATAAAAACGACATTATATAAAAACGACATACGAAACAGGCGACATTTAGTGCACACACATTATAGGCTCCGTAAAGTTCAGCTAACACATTGCATTTGCGCTTGGTGTAAACACAGTATAAACACAGCCGTGAATTCGCGTGGAATGTAGCTAGAATGGTCGGCATTTAACAGTCACAAACTCCACCAGCGGTGAGCAGTTAGTTGGATACAATCACCCCATTTCTGCACCAGTCCGTGTTAACACCCACCTCCACGAGTTTTATCCGGCGGCAGCATCTCTATCTGCTCGGAAGGCTAGCAGGCCTGGTAGCTGGATAGTCCGGTACACTGTTGTTCAGCCACGTTTCCACAAAAACAAAAACATAGCAGTCTCTGAACTCGCGTTGGGAGTTTCGTTGAAGTTGGATGTTGTCCAGTTTGTTGTCTAATGAGCGGACACTTGCAAGCAGGATGGATGGCACAGGTGGCCGACTAGCGTTAGCTTTCCACCTAGCTGGAACTCCCGCCCTCGTCCCGCTTTTCTGTTTACCGCTTTGGATGCCCCTTTCCCCGGCTAGCGGCATTGAGCAACACCGCAGGCTGAGGTGCTGGTCTCCGTAGCAGGCGAAGGTTGCGTAGTGTGTCGAGTATTCCGTCTGTAATAAAGTTTCCTGCATATTCTTCGATCTGTACCAATGTATCCCGGTGGTACACATGTGCGGTAGTTTGAATGCACATAATTGTTGTAAAAGTTTTCTGCTGAAAAGACGGGGCCTGTTTAGCGAAGCTTCAAGATGGCTGACACTCCGCTCGGCTAGCATCGGCCAGTGACAGTCCCACCCCCTATAGGCGGGTTGAAAACATGCGGAACTAGCTGGCTGTAGTCCATAGACTCTGGGCAAAAATGTCTCCGATGACGCTAAATGACGGTTTTTGCGTCATCAGAGGCTTATTTCCAGACCCACAATACAGAGAAGCCTCGTCTCAGGGGGACATGAGGGAGGGAAGCACGGTCATTCAAAAATACTACCGGGTTTCTACTGATACAAAGCTTAATGCTAATCGGTGAAGTATCTCTTTAAATAGGAATTTGCGCTACCTTGTTATTAACGCTTTAAAAAACAGGGACCCACTCTTAAAATAATTACTACTATTACTAGTGGTCAAAAACCCTACATGGTACATCTTACCTTTTGTTTCGTCTTGTCGGAGTCAGCTTGTACGCCTGTAAAATGCTCAATACAGACACGCACGCACACACACACACACACACACACACACACACACGCACACGCACACATGACAAGACAAAGGGACATTCACAAAGAGAGAGTGTGAAAAGATGTAAGTGTTAAATGATTACAGAATTGTTGTCTCTTTGTTCATTATTACAATAGAAAAGCAAAACCATATAATCCATGGGAAAGTCTAATCAAGAACCGCTTTTCAGGTAAAGAGTATTCAATCTATAAACCTTTCAGTCAGTCTCTCCCAGCAAAAAAAGGCACAGAAAAACATGCTGTAGGGGACATGAATTCAGTATAGAGGAGTGGCTGTACATATTGTAGACGGTGTCGCACAAGGTGCAGAATTATATAGGCTAAGGCAGTGGTTCTGCTGCACTGCTAGCAAAGTAGGGACAAGTTTGTGAAAGGACTGTGTCTCACAGAGTCTTAGCAACAAAACAAAATGCTGAGGGAACACTACCTTTTTTTCATGTTGGTTTTGAGTGGTATGCACCCCCACTAACCTGGAAAACGGTTTTAAACAGTAAGTTAATACAGCGTTTATGGCTGGGTATCGTTCAAAAACTTTCAATACCGGTGTCAATACTAATACCGTGACTTTGACACAATTTCCTGAACGATTTTTTTTATACCAATTTCATTAAATCCTTTTCCACAAAAAGAAATTACAACATTACACATTACGGTACAAATCTTTTTATCTATTTTTCAGCTTCTACTACGTGAGCCCTCTGTGTTATGTAGTTTTTCCTGCATGTCTCTACAACGTAGAGTAACGTTAGACAGCCAATCAATTAGATCTTGGTAGAAGCATGCTGCACGCTCATAAGATTCTCTCCTTAGGTATTTAAAGTTGGTATTGAATGATGAGGCATTTTTCGATGTTCAATAAGGAGAAAATTTGGTCCTGTCACTGTTCCAGTTGCTCAATCTCAAAGGGGAGACAGAGCGGATGACTGTTCGCTTCAGTGGAGCAGACAGCTCTGCAGAGTCGTGTAATTACGACTTCATGACATGTCATTAAATACTGAAGCAGCAGCGGCAATCATTTATTGGTGGTGGACCTAGGGCTGGGACGGTATGGATTTTTTCTTACCGCGGTTGAAAAGCAAGAAATTTCCGCGGTAGAGCGGTATACCGCAACCCCTTTACGAGAGTAGCGTAAGTTAGAGCGAGAATGGCAGGGCGCCTTAAGTGAGTGACGTCAGTGCCCGTGTGGTCGCGCAAGGACAGCTGTAACGGAGAGTAGCGTATGAGTGCCGCTATGAGGAAAAGAGATAGCAAAGTTGATGTAAAGTGAGTTAAAAGTGAACAATAAAACAATAAGCTAGAACTTCTCAAGACACGGTGGCTTTATCTATTGTCAATACTGCCGGTAAAGTGAACGGCGTTACCCCCGAAAAACATCAGCTTAAATCTTACAACATACAGTGCTGCTCATAAGTATTCACAACCATGCTAAAGTTGACTAAAAAGAGGAATAAAAAAATCATGTTAATGTCTTAATTAAAAAAATGAGGAAAAATCCAACCTTTTAAGGACACCAATTTTTTTGTGAATGAATAATGTATTGTAAATAAATAAATGTTCTTCCTTAAAATACAGGGGCCATAATTAGATATACCCCTATGTTAAATTCCCATAGAGGCAGGCAGATTTTTATTTTTAAAGGCCAGTTATTTCATGGATCCAGGATACTATGCATCCTGATAAAGTTCCCTTGGTCTTTGGAATTAAAATAGCCCCACATCATCACATACCCTTCACCATACCTAGAGATTGGCATGGTTTTATTTCAGTTAGCCTAATAGCTGGTTTGATTTGCATTGAGAGATGATTTTATGGAAAGTACCCCATGCCAATGGAGGGTCAGCTGGTCCTCTCACTGTGTTCCCACTCTTTATGTTCCCAGCCTTTGAGAATCCAGAGCTTGACACAGTAAGCCCAATGTCCTGCACATAAAAACCTGACTAATGGTGTTTTTCCACTACATGGTACCTGCTCGACTCACCTCAACTCTACTCGCCTTTTTTGGTTTTCCATTATGAAAAAAAGTCCCTGGTACTAGCTAACAGGTACTTTTTTTAGTACCACCTCCGTCGACGTTCCAAGCGAGCTGAGGCGATACCAAAAGGTGACGTGAAAACCTGCAGACTACTGATTGGTCGGAGAGAATCGTCACTAATCACACATCATTGCTAGCGACAGACGGGGGTGTCCTGAACAAACCCGCCATTTTTAAATAGTTTAGCCAGTGGTGTTTTTTTTTTTTTTGCAGCCTCCAGCTTCTTTTGAAACTAAATTAGTCTTCTGGCTGTGGCAACAGCCACAATAACAACACATCTTCGACCTTCTGTGTGTGTGTTGCGTTAGGTCACGGCAGTTTCCTGCGGCGTTGCTATGACGACCAGCCACGCTCGCCTCACTCATTATGCAGTACTAAATCTGCAATGGAACGGACGGGGTTCCGAGCCGAGTAGAGTAGAGTAGAGCTGGTACTAGCAGTGGGTAAGCGCCGTAAGTGTGGCACTATGCAGTAAGGCAGAACTGCTTCTGTTATTCTGTTGATTGTTTTAAAGATAAAGATACCAGGCTTACTTGAGAAAATAATGACCATATCGCATATATTGTATGTTCAGAATATACTAGTTCCAGATCTTTCCAAGTTTTAAACAATTCCCCAGATTAAGTCTAACTTATTGAGCTTCTTTGGAAACTTGGAGATCTTGACAAGAATTTCAAATAAAGTTGTGTGGGTTACAACAATGCTTGGCCATGCAGAATGCATTTGTATTGATGGACCCAGTGGTAGGGCTGGTGGGGTTGAAGAGTTAAAGCCAGACTCACACATAACATTGAGCTCAATGTCTCAAAAAAAACCTTTTGGTATCGCCTCAGCTCGCTTGGAACGTCAACATCTCCAGCAAACATAACAATCCTCTGGGAAAGAACTGAAAGTTTTATTTTGCACACAGCAATCAAAGTCACACTGTCACGATTATGGACATAATGAAAGCCACAGTTAATTTGATCCATATTGAGATCACGATTATTTATCACAATGATTAGATTATTCTATTCTATTACTGCTAGTATTGCATACATTGTAGGAACTTTCTGTATTACATTTCACTGAAATTGTATTTTATATGATTTTACGTGACAAATAAATGGATTGATTGATTGATTGAACAGTAACAGAGATTACGTCATCAGTGCCCGTCATCAGAACCCCCCCCCCCCATACACACACACACACACACACACACACACACACACACACACACACACACACACACACTAAACATCCATGTACCATGCATTCCCATGATTGGCAGAGAGATGGAGATGATAGACTGGCTCCCCTAATCCAAAATTCCTGTACAAAATCTATAAATAAATAAATTACGCACGGGTACAGGTTTACAACTGCCGGCACCACTGCTTGTAGCCACACCCAGCAGTGATGTCACAATATACAGACACACCCTGGAATACACTTGCCACTGGAAGTCTGGGAAAAACCAGATTTTTTTTGCTGCTGTGAAGATGCTTTTTTAAGACACAAGTTGTTGAGAATCCAGTCTGAGGCGTAACACTGCTATCTAATAGGTACTGTAAACAGCCAACATCACAGTCTCTCCTCCTGCAGACAGTCAGAGAAAAAGAGATTGACAGAGGTTGTGCACAGGTTAAATGTCCACACCGCTGCTGAAATAATATACTGGAGTTTGTGGCATAGCAAGAAAGATGAACATCATGGAGGGTTAGATGAGTACCTGAAGAGAGGGAAAGTGTTTGCCTGATGGCACAGTTTGTCTGAAACTCTGGCTTTTCTTTGTTCAGGCAATTATTGACAGCGCTACTCATGTTGTTTACAATTTCAGGTTTTTCTTCACTTCGCATATGACCTCAGCATTGTGATTTTAGCCACAATTTCAGCATTTTACCTGTGCAAACTCCATCATGGTTATTTCAACGTGAGGCGTGCCCGTGCTTGAAGTCACTATTGTATGCATTGTTCTCTGCCTTGTTCTCTTGCTCTATTATTCACTGTGTGTCCACGTTACAACAACAGCTCTTTGATGTTATTGTTATTGATAGTACCATGTGTATGTTTTCCATCTTTTTCTTTCAATAGATAATTGTGCTTGACTACAATTATTGATAAAGAAAGTTGGGAAAAAGCCTGAAACGCTGAAGGTGAATAGAAAGCTTTCACTACAAGCTGGAAAATAAAAATGTCACACCAAAGTGAAACATCGCTTTGAGTGCTGCTAGGCTGGGAGTCCAAGTGCAAACGCCCCCAGAATGCAAGTGAGTGTGTATGCATTTGTATGTGTGCTCGTCTGCGGCATCCATGGGGAGTCTTTACTCATCTAATCACTTCACCCCCCTGAGTCGGCATGCTAATTAGGTCTAAAATATACATCATAGTTTCCCTCGTCTCTTTAATTAAAAGTTGATGGTAGCTGTACAGCTATCAAGTGATATGATCAAAATGGGTGGCTCAAGTGCCATTTTAAGGACAAAGAATACCCAATGTTATAGGGAGATGGAATGCTATATGCCTCTTTATGCTCTCAGAAAATGTGCATCATTGCCTTTTTAACTGAGCCTGTGAAGAAAAGGAATAGCTATAAAACTCTAAATGATGAAATCATTCACAGAAGAAAAGAGATCTGGCACAGGTTAATTATTTCAGGCGCTGAGTGGTGGAATACATTTTCAGCATTCAACTTTGCATTCAAAATAGCATTTGCAAGGTGCACAGGTTTTCCCTGTATGAATTGCACTAAACCAGGTAATGAGAAGGATGTGAAAGGGGAGCTCAGGAAAATGTTTCTGAGCAAGCAACCAGTCATGATGTGATAAATGTAAAGGTGGATGAACTCAGTTAGTATGCAGCATCGAGAGCTTAAGTGTTTTTTTTCAGCCCCAGTAAAATATTCTAGATCCCGCTCCTTCTTAGTCTAACCTATAAATGAGCAAATAATAACTTGTATTGCCCCTATGTGTAGAATTGTCATATGATCATATAACATATTTTTCAATTATTCTGACTGAAAACACTTGGCCGCCGGGCCAAACAACTTTTCTGGAGGAAACCCTGGTCTTCTTTCTTTTGCATTTGTTGCTGGGCAGTTAGCATGCAGTGGGCTCATTAGAGCTTTTAAACAAAAACAATGAGCTGAAAGACGCTAAAATGCTGATGATGGTGAAGATTTACAAAAAATATGTTTACGGCATTTACTATCTAACTGGGACGTTTTGGGACCGATTGGTGTATCCAGCTAATTTAAATGGCTCACGTTACTGTATTGTGCAAACGGTTAAATTCATGTAATATCGTTTGTGGAGTTTTCTTTTGCGGGCTGTAAATGTTCCACCAAAACAAGTTCCTTCCGAGGCTATTTTGCAGAGCCACCGTCGCCCAAGACGATTGTGATTGGTTTAAACAAATGCAAACAACCCAGAGCGTTTTTTTTTTTCTCCTATCCTGGAATGTATCTGTGGTGTAGCCAGACCTTACTCCACAGCGCTATGGAGGTCTGGAGGTCTGGCAATGTGAGGCTAGCCGCATGCGTTGCTGTCTGCCACAGTGTCTTTTTTGATTCTACCAATGAGTGTCCATATTGGAAAATCTCAAATTCAACACAGTGAATATAACTACAATGAACACCTACAGTGATAGTAATTGCCTTTGCAGGGTGCCTCTATTATGCATTTTCTAATGCATAATGAATCTAAGTATGTTTAATGCTGCAATACAAAATTAATCTCCAGTTATTTGCATTGCAGCATCTGCACCATCTGCTCCAAGGTTGTTAGCAAAATAGTTCCTAGAAATAAGAGTAAGACCACTCACTTGATGCATACATCTACAATTTCACATGTGCTACTGTAAACGGTTGTCATGACAGCACACAACATCATGTCTATCTATATATTGGTGACGGCACTTCTTGTTGATGTTCGAAGTATTTTCCAACAAAACAAGGCTAGCTCGCCCCATCCTCCTCATCATCCCGTCCCCTCCCCCTCCCTTCCGTGCTTCCACGCACTAACCCACCAACCCCCACACATAGATATAGAACAATAGATATGACATGACGTCATAACTAATGGCATAACTGTCCGCCATCTTACTAGGGTACTGTTTACAATTGTCACCTATGGCAGCAAGTATGGTTATCAGCTATGCAGCACCTAACTGCTTTACCAGAAAGACCAAAGAGACACAGGAGGCTGCCATCACTTTCCACATGTCAGTAGGAGTAGATAGAGTATTTTTCTCTTCTTTTTTTAACTATAAATACAGAAAAGTTGGTGAACTAGCTAGCTAGCTAGTTACGTTACCTAGCAACTGTTAACGGACCGGCTGAGATGTCAGTTATTGGTGATTGTTAGCTAGCTCTTAACAGCATTTATGAACAGCAAACATTGTTTTAGTTGATTGATTTTTGACCTCAAATAAGACATTTAGTAACGTTAACGTTATAACAGTTTTTTCTAACACGTCGTTAATATTACCCCTACATTGACTGCTGCGGCTGATTTCACTCAATCTGTGTTAAGTTTTCAGTTAAATTAAAGTTAACGACAAGTACTAAATCCAGCAAGCTAACGGTATGTTAATCTGTGACGTTACACATAGAGTAAAGTTACGTTACACAAATCAACATTAGCCACACCCAGCAACACGGAGCCCTAACCGACCAGCTGCACTTAACGTTACATTTTCACCAATGTTGAATCCTGCTGTCAGTCATCATATATATTTACATCTATTGTTGTCAGCTTACCTCATTCCTTTACACGATTTTCCTTTCAGTAAAGCAAATTAAAACTTAATAATCCATGTCTTGATGAGGGAAAGTAACTTCAATCCAGAAAGGATTCCTACTTCAGCAGCAAAGTCTCTGCATTACTATCGTAAATGTAATTTTCATAACATTAGTCCATCAGCAGTTCTGGTGAAGTCATTATAGTCTTTATCAACAAAAACTCATTGAAGCTAGCGAGGCTCTTCAACTACTCCGCTCATCGTCAAAACAAACTCCATGCCGGGCCGGTTGACAGTAATACAAAAGTGAAACAAACGCTAAACAGGAAGTAGCGGGGTTGATGGGAAATGTGGTCTTATAGTTGAGATAAAATCTACAGCCATAAATAAATGTATTAATAAATTACAGTTGGATGTTTCTCTCATGCGTCTTATCGTAACTAGGGCTGAACGATTAATTGCATTTTCGATAATATCGCGATATGTTAAAACGCGATTTCCTAATCGCAAAGGCTGCGATTTGATCACATGACTCACGAGAGCAATCAGTCTGTACTCCGTAGAGAAAGCATCAACTAGCATGCTAACGCTACACTGTACCTTGAGCTGATTTCTGTCATTCAAACAACTCTGATTTCTGTCATTAAACTACAACTACGAGTTGTAGTTTAAAACTTTTACAGCCATTTTAATAAAATGAAGGGTTTTATTCGGGCTTGAGTCTATACATGCAGTTAATGGATACAGGCACACAGAACTCAAGGCTCGGTTGGCAACGATTAGCTCTGATTAGCGGTTAGCTCCGGTTAGCGGTTAGCTCCGTTATAAAGATACGAGTGGAGGAGCTGCCACTGAGAGAGGTAACAACCAGACTGATAAATGACGTTCGGGGAGCTTTCACAACAGCGTGGCCGCGGTGTTCCAACAGTTTTATTAGTACAGTTAATCCCACGGCAAGAACACCAGCAACTAGCTAACGTAACGATAGCCTCTGAACAAGTGCACACGGCAGCAACTTCACGAGGGGGAGGGGCTGGAGGCAGATCCTCTCTGTGCACTGTAAAAAATTACGTGTGTGTGTGTACTATATTTTTACTTATTTAACTGTCTAGTGTGTAATTGTGTGTTCATACTATACATTATTATATTATTATTTGTTGAATAATACAGAAGACAAAGAGCTTAAAAAAATAATCGAATCGAAATCGCAATATTTGGGGAAAAAATCGTTCAGCCCTAATCGTAACTACCGCTCTATAGACCATAATACTGAATATATTTAGGATTTCTACATTAAAAAATATTGTTTAATGTATATTAGCCGTTCAGAATACCAAAGACAGTTTTTACATATTAAGTTCAGGCAAAATTGAAAAAATTAAATTATTACCTGCAATATAAATGCAAAATTATAAGATTATCTTTATAATTGAACGAATTACTTGTTCTCTTGCTATATCGATCAAAATTCCACCCAAATCTCTATTTTTTTTGTTTCTTTCTAGAAAGGCACAGTTGTCTTACAGTCATTACTTTGAATTAAAACCACTATTGATGTATTGGTAGAAAAATATAAGGATTATAAAGACAACATGAGCCTCTTTCCCCATTGATTCCAATTGAAACAATTCTAAAACTTAACCCTGGTAAGATGGCCGCCAAGTGGTTCCATCCTGGAATGGCAAGTCAGAATTACATGTCATATCTATTGTTCTATATCTATGCCCCCACCCCCCAATCCTACTTGTCGGTTATTGGCTGGAACGCTGGAACTCTGTTTGTGTATGTTTGGTGGTGCAGGTTGGCACAGATTATTTTGTTGCCGTTTGTAGACTCTGTACTCTCTTGTCTACAGAGACTGTGTTTTTTTACAGTGTGTTCAGGGGACAGGCAGCCAGCAGATAGTGAGGAGATGTTTGCTGTATGTGACAAAAAATATTGTAGCCTAAAAAATGCATGACATCGCTTAGAGCACCTTTAACTCAGTCTAATAATGTCACGTATGGATGAGTAACATGTAAAAGAATTTCTCATGACAGTTGCAAGATGCAAACATATGTCTGCAAAATTGTCAGCTTCAGTTTCAGAAGTTCTTTGTCTGTCCAGACAAAATTGTTAGATTTTGTTGTTCGCTTCGCGCTACTAGGGAGAGGAGAGGGAGAGAGGAGGAGGAGAGGGAGACAAGTAGAAGGAAGGTTCTACACAGGCGCGCAGACTTGGTGGATCGCATTTCACACACTTTTGCGTCACCATATGCACGCAGATTTCCCCCCCATAACGCTCGTCTAAATGCGGAATAAAAAGTGAGAACGCAACGCCACTTTTGCGTTTTCTCTTCAGATCCTTTCCGTCTAAAGTTATAGGCCTCCAAACCTGTATTCTTCATGCTCCACTGGGTGATTGATTTAAGGTGACAGGTTGAATATGAAGGTACTGAAGAGGTTGCTGGCCGTCACATCTGACTACAACAGAATGGGTCACTGTGGGTACACAAACATAAAGAGGGTCATGTTGAGGTGACGAACTCAGGTCACAGAGCAACAATCTCAACGTTTGTCATGGCTGAAGTAAACTAAGAACTTTCATTTTTCAGGTGACTTTCGATTTATTCCTTTTTCTGGTTAGAGCTTCAAGAAAAATGGCCAGTGGCAGTTTTGACAAGGGGGAAAAGTACATCACAAACAAACACAGTTGTTAGCTCAGGCTGTGAGGTCACATAAAGACAGTCCACGGTGCACATACAATGACAGTAGCTAGAGGGGTAAAGGAGGCCCTCGCTGTGCTTGGTATTCCCAAATTCCATCAGAGCCTCTCCTGTTTCACATTAACACCCCTGGAGACCCTCTCAGGTCCACACTCTGCAGCCTCAAACACTTGACCCAGTCATGATTGATAGGACAACACTGCACAGGGCTACCAATCACTTTACATTTTATCAGATGGATGCACAGGCGGTATGGGATTACAGTTCCCAACTGTTGTCTACACCCAGCGTTGCATGCAGTGATCCCAGGATAAAGATCAATTCATTACCAGCATCATTCATCACAGAAAGGACAGTTCCAATCAACTTTACATCACTTAGTGGTACTTGAAGTATTTGTCCCACATGAATCTGTAGAGCTCGTATGCAGGCAATTTAAAATCTCATTTTCTGCACACGATTCGTCTACAACTTTTTTACTCATTTATCTAGTGCGTATTTTTCCCAATCAATCCGTGATTTGTGCAAATCCGTTACAGCAGTGCCCATGAACAATGCACAAAATAATCTTGTCCACTGGCCTAACAAATCAAGTAGCACTGATTGCTTGCACACAGCCATCATTGTCTGTGATATGCCTTGCAGATATGATTAAAACATGAATGAATATAATGCTCTGACAATATTTTCAACGTGTGAAGCGTGAATGGCATCAAGAAATCCTTCATGCACAGGCATTAATGATCTCCCATGGACTGTGGGGCGATTCTGCAGTAACCAAATAATAATGAACAATGGTCCTGAGTAATAGAAAGATTATATTTTATACACACATCTCATGCAGTGTTTTCCCTAGGTTTGTAGAAGACTAGTTGTAGCTGTAATAGTAAGAAAAAACCCTGACATGTTGGTGCAAGGAAGCAGTGATGACTGCAGTGCACACTGACTCCAAAGCGGACATTTAGGAAATAAACATCATAAGACATAGCCATCAAACCTGCTCAGTGTGATAAACAAAGTTATTATATAATGAAAACTCAGTTGGTACTACATATGTAAAGAAATGTGAGTACAAATCCAATAATGCAGGGCTGGGCGATATGGAGAAAATCAAATATCACAATATCGATACCGCAACGATATTGTAGTGTTGACTATTGGTGCTTTCACAAAATATTTACACAATGAGATTTTAGATAAATAATCATCAGTAATGTGGATACAATGACTAAGTGGGTAAAGGCAAATAATAGAGCAGTTACAACAGTCTGGTAAGTTCAGAAAATGACATCGCTTTACTGTAATGCAGCCTTTAAAACCAGGAAAAGATAACGCTTATGCCATATCACGATATTACGATATCCAAAATCTAAGACGATATCTAGTCTCATATCACGATATCAATATAATATCGATATATTGCCCAGCTCTACAATAATGCATCCAATATATCGAGTAGGCCTACCAAAATACAGGAAAGGAACAACTTTAAGGGCACAACGAGCAGCTCCAGCAGTGCTTTGACCGGTTGGTATTTTTATGACCTTCAAACTGTCTGCCAGGCTGTGTGGCATTTTGGTAACTCGGTATTCTGCCTATTTGTACGGGACACGTCGGATTACCAGAGCTCATTCATACTGTGTGTCGCAGACTCCTTTCCCACATGTTGTTGTTGTTGTTAAATGTACGTTGTACTTTCAAAAATGCATTACGAAGCTAAACTCGCTTACAGTATATGATGTAACTATTTACAATGTGAAATACAGCAGAATTACAAATTGTATTGCAATAGAATGTACAGGTGACACTGCATTTGTGGGGGTATCTATTTTAATTTTTTTTAACCTGAAACCTTTGAGGCGTCGTCTACTTCATAAATGGCATCAGGTATCATAATTGTGACATCATCAAGAAGGTAGGCCAGTTACACTTAAACAAGCTGTTAGTTGTGCTGTGGGCATCAGGTCCTTCAAGGAAGCTGGAAGCTGGTTTTAGGAGGAGCTGCTAGACCATTTATGGCATAGAGAAAGACATCCAGTACATCTTCAATAGAAATGTATTATCATCACTGTGGAAAAAAAAACGTAATTGTTTTCTGCCTCTAGGCCTTCCCCTGATATTGAACTGAATGAAACAATCTATAAAGGGAAATCCTCTTTTGATTGAACTTCATCATTATGCACGCCTCGATGGGGGACTGCGAGAAAGCATTGCTTCATTTAAAGAGTTCACAAGCCATAAAGTTTGAGAAGCATCGCCTTATGCCACTGCAATCATTTTTACAATAAAACTCCCAATTGTCATCCAGAGCTGTAGCATTGCTTTCAGACTATAGGAGTCTAGAGATAGGAGTAGGTGTCAGGTGTGTGAAGGGTAAGGTAAAGACACTGATTCGAGGGTGGAGAGGCTGTAATCAGTTGGAAAAAAGAGAGACTTTCCTTTAATCTAGCAGAGTGGCTTTCAGCTGTTTGTTGAAGAGGTGCTGAGGAGCCTCAGAGGAGTTTGCAACAGTTTTTTTGATAGACTGCCAGATATTCACCACTCAAGCCTACTACCTCGACAGAAAGACCAACCACCACCAACTAACTATAAAAACTTTAAACATTGTGTAAGAATTACTCCCATCTAGCGTTGAGATCATATATCGCAATCAGCTCTCTCTCGCCACGCAGTATTGAAACTACGGTAGCCTTCACGCTTCAAAAAGTGAAGGTGTACAAAAGGCTGTCTATCAGCCGTCATTGTTGGAGTTAATGCGTTCTCTTAATACATCCATTAGTTCATGTCGGAGAGTGGCGTGGACGCGCGCTTCACACCACGAGCGGGCCACCCGACGGAAAGGAGAGAGAAAGAAAAGGAGACTGCAGTGGTCCGGAGGATAATTAACTAGTTGGGATTTGGTGTGTGCGTCCAAAGCAGCTCCAATGTTCACTCTTTTTTCTGATGACGCCGGTCTCTTGCTCTTTTCAATATCCTTTTTCTTTTTCTGGGCGAAGAAGACTCCTGGTCCTCCATGTTTCCTTCTTCAAACTTGCTGGGGCCGGGAAGCGACGATACCCATTAGCAGCAGCTGTGAGTCGGAAATGCGAAAGGCGGAGCAGTATAGCCTGTATGTCCCTTACCGGCTAACGTATATTAAGATGGCACATCATTCTGGAGCGTCTACTCCAGTTCATGCAAGCACAAATGTACAATTCCAAGCCAATAGGAATACTTGGAATTGATGGTGGTGGTCAATATTCATGAAAAAGGACAAGTTTGTGAAGGGCAATACAGATTTTGATAATGAACAACTACAAACGTTACACAGTGGGGCTTTAAACAAAGACAAGAAAGACTAGGCTGGCATCTCTCAAAGTGGTCAGTGAAACAGTTGGGATCATTAGAATGATTAGTAGTCTCAATGTTTTGGGCCACGTTATCTGGGCCTATTAGTATTTTCCTAGGTGGTCATTGCTCCATCAACAGGAGCAATAAACATACTGTAAATCAGGTACACCCATTGAGTGCTAAAAAATATTAAAATGACATTAGATATAGACGTATTATATTAGACAAACTAATTGTGTTTGTCAATTACAGTGGAGAAATGAGAATTTTTTTATGGATACTATAAAATCATGTGGATGAAAAGGGTGATCGAGAAAGTTGATCCTGTGGGTTAGCTTTGGCAGCTTACGTTATAATTCACAGACTAGTGCTGTGTCTCAATTTGAATAGTTCACTTCTATGTAGTACACTGTGTACACATCTACCTACTTGCGTAGTGTGTGAATTTCGACAGGGTGGTGTAGTCTCCGTTTGCACACTGCTGTTATGCACTGACCGGAACTGACGATTACTACATTGAACCGCTTTTTCTTCTCCCTTTTTAATGGTGAATTGCAGCCGGGCGGAGCATTACTGCCACCTAAAAATATCTGCCAGCTTTAAAAATGAACGTGCTTTTACCGTTTCTTACTTCTTACAGCAACCCCTGCAGCTTCCTCGGCCGTCATTTTTGGTGGTCCCTCCCTTTCCGGTACATAGCTCAGATGGTGAGCGTCCAGCGTTCCACACCCAACATTTTGACCGTTATGAGTGCAGCATCCTGGTACTCATTGTGCACTGCATTTTGCCATACTTGTCACTGTAAATGCACTCAATGCACTCAAAATAGTAAGTGCAGTACGGATATAAGCAAATTGAGACACAGCACAGCTGTCGCTCAGCCCTGAATGTGTGGAGATCTTGATTATGGTGGTACGGTGGTATCAAATTTGTGTCATGGTAAGAAATGCCTGTTTCCTGGGAGGATCAGTGATGTGATCCCAGGAAGTAGCCTAATATATATTATAATAAATATAATATAGAAATGTGCAAGAAAAGATTCAACCCCAACCCAGAGGAGAGAAGCTGCTCAGCTGAGGCAGAGGAGGTTTAAGGTTTTGCTTGTGAGAAAGCTTAAGAAAAGAATATGCATCCAGTGCAGTCATGTCCCTTTGGGTTGTCCAGTAAATGAAGCCGTGTGTTGTTTGTGATTGCATTATAGATGGCGCTCTGTTATTGTTCCTGTTGCTGTTTGGTCCAGAGGACAGAGCTGTCAATTTGCCATGCCATTATATGCTCATATTTATTCCTTAAAGGATTTATTCATATTCACCTAGGTCCTTATATCTATAGTCAAGATTAGGTCTTTTTAGTCGACAAGTAATTGTCATACAAATATTGCGATTAACGATTGTCTTTTTCTGTTAATGTTATGCCACACAGCGCTGCTGTTGTGTTTGGCTTTGCAACTAGACCTAAATCCATTTAGTTAATTTCAACGTCTGCTCATCGGAACAATGCGATCATGGACAAAGGAGTGTTTTAATTAATCTTCCAATTCTTTCCTGAAACAATGTATCGTTGCAATATCGACATCCATGTAATTGGTCAGAAATATTGTGATATTTGATTTTAAAATTGAGTCATTTTTAGTATGATTGTTTTGACCACAGTTAACAGTGCTGGGATAACCCACAATTAAATTTGCCACGTAATGTTAGCCATGCACCCCCACCGGCGAAGTAAGTCTCCCAGCGGCGGGGGAGTAACGTTACAACAAACCCCTCCCCCCCATGTGCTGAAAAAATCTGAGAGGGGACACTGACATAAACTCAGCAAAAAAAGAAATGTCTCTTTTTCAGGACACTGGCCCTCATTTATCAACCTAACGTAGAAACCAGTGCAGATATGAGCGCAGAAATCTTCTTACGACGGGCTTCACGTGTGATTCATGAAACGTTCGCATCACACCAATCAGAGCGTAAGAATGGTCGTACATTGATAAATGCAGAGGCTGGAAACAATCGTAATTTAAATATCACGCCCCAATATATTTTCAGTTTTGAGGCCTCGCCCCTACAATTTACGACATGGCGAGACGTAATCCGGCTGAGAAGCGGCACTTTTCAGAGGTGGAGATTGAAACCCTGATATCTCAGGTTCACTTGCACTAACGTATGTAGATTTGTCAGCCTGAAAACTGTTATTAAAGGCTGTAGAAAGAATGGGGAATGGAAAGAGATCACTGATGCAGTCAACAGTGTTGCCGTGGTGAATCGGACTCCAGCTGAAGTTTATTTAATTTATACATCCTTGACATGTATGCTATAGTCCCCATAGTAATATACAGGCTTATATTGCAATCTCTTAGGCCTACATGATTTACGTATATTTAAATAAACACATAGTAGCGGAGTTTATGCAGTGTCTTTTATTTTACTCGTGTTTTTTTCATGAGTCAGAACTGTGAGGGAGAGCGCGTGTCCTCCGCCCCCCGTGCTGGACCCCCACCTCGACCCTGTCTCCTGACAGCAGAGGGACTGGAAAAACAAGCCAAAATATATCGGTCAATGGCAGAAATAAATGTTGTGCATCGTCATGTTTCCTGTATTGAGTATCATTGCCAAACATAACAATATACCTTTTAAAAGCGAGGAATAATATCCTGTCTCCTTCGTATAGCCCCAGTTGGGGCTGTGCTGGACACTGCTCTCTGGGCATCGGGTCATCTGGCTCCAGAACCCCACAGGCTAAAACAGTGTTGCAGATTTTATCGCAGCCTACGCTCACGTTCAAATTGATAAATCCCTTGCTTTGCGTAGGAATCGGCGTACGCCCGTCCTACGCCTGTTTTTGGTCGTACGCACGTTTCATAAATGAGGGCCACTGTATTTTAGAGATACTTTTGTAAAAATCAAAATAACTTTAGAGATCTTCATTGCAAAGGGTTTAAACAATGTTTTCCATGCTTGTTCAATGAACCATAAACAATTAATGGACACGCACCTTTTGAACGGTCGAAAAGACATTAACAGCTTGCAGGCGGTAGGCAATTAAGGTCACAGTTATAAGAAAATTAGGAAAGTAAAGAGACCTTTCTACTGACTCTGAAAAACACCAAAAGAAAGACGCCCAGGGACCCTGCTAATCAGTGTGAACGTGCCTTAGGCATGGTGCAAGGAGGCATGAGGACAGCAGATGTGGCCAGGGCAATACATTACAATGACATCACAAAAGACAGCGCTCCAGGGAGACAGGAAGCACAGCTGATTGTCCTCGCAGTGGCAGACCACGTGTAACAACACCTGCATAGGATCGGTACGTCGGTACATGAAGCTGCTGGCTAATGTTAGCTTACTTTGCTTGCTAACTGTTCAACTGCCACCAGTAATACAATCTAAGTCAGTGATTCCCAAACTCTTTCTGCAGGGCCCCTCCTTTGTAGATACAAATGTTTTTCCATTTTGAAAAATATTTCCACTGGGAGATTGGCAGTCGGCTCCTTAGATCCAACTGTGCTCACCGCTACATATTTTCTTGCCTTTGTTTTGGTAGTTGTGGTGTTTGGTATTTGAACACCCTGCTATTTTGCAAGTTCTCCCACTTAGAAATCATGGAGGGGTCTGAAATTGTCATCGTAGGTGCATGTTCACTGTGAGAGACATAATCTAAAAAATAAAATCCAGAAATCACAATATATGATTTTTTAACTATTTATTTGTATGATACAGCTGCAAATAAGTATTTGAACACCTGAGAAAATCAGTGTTAATATTTGGTACAGTAGCCTTTGTTCGCAATTACAGAGGTCAAACGTTTCCTGTAGTTTTTCACCAGGTTTGCACACCCTGCAGGAGGGATTTTGGCCCACTCCTCCACACAGATCTTCTCTAGATCAGTCAGGTTTCTGGGCTGTCGCTGAGAAACACGGAGTTTGAGCTCCCTCCAAAGATTCTCTATTGGGTTTAGGTCTGGAGACTGGCTAGGCCACGCCAGAACCTTGATATGCTTCTTACAGAGCCACTCCTTGGTTATCCTGGCTGTGTGCTTCGGGTCATTGTCATGTTGGAAGACCCAGCCTCGACCCATCTTCAATGCTCTAACTGAGGGAAGGAGGTTGTTCCCCAAAATCTCGCAATACATGGCCCCGGTCATCCTCTCCTTAATACAGTGCAGTCGGCCTGTCCCATGTGCAGAAAAACACCCCCAAAGCATGATGCTACCACCCCCATGCTTCACAGTAGGGATGGTGTTCTTGGGATGGTACTCATCATTCTTCTTCCTCCAAACACGGTCAGTGGAATTATGACCAAAAAGTTCTATTCTGGTCTCATCTGACCACATGACTTTCTCCCATGAGTCCTCTGGATCATCCAAATGGTCATTGGCAAACTTAAGACGGGCCTTGACATGTGCTGGTTTAAGCAGGGGAACCTTCCGTGCCATGCATGATTTCAAACCATGACGTCTTAGTGTATTACCAACAGTAACCTTGGAAACGGTGGTCCCAGCTCTTTTCAGGTCATTGACCAGCTCCTCCCGTGTAGTTCTGGGCTGATTTCTCACCTTTCTTAGGATCATTGAGACCCCACGAGGTGAGATCTTGCATGGAGCCCCAGTCCGAGGGAGATTGACAGTCATGTTTAGCTTCTTCCATTTTCTAATGATTGCTCCAACAGTGGACCTTTTTTCACCAAGCTGCTTGGCAATTTCCCCGTAGCCCTTTCCAGCCTTGTGGAGGTGTACAGTTTAGTCTCTAGTGTCTTTGGACAGCTCTTTGGTCTTGGCCATGTTAGTAGTTGGATTCTTACTGATTGTATGGGGTGGACAGGTGTCTTTATGCAGCTAACGACCTCAAACAGGTGCATCTAATTTAGGATAATAAATGGAGTGGAGGTGGACATTTTAAAGGCAGACTAACAGGTCTTTGAGGGTCAGAATTCTAGCTGATAGACAGGTGTTCAAATACTTATTTGCAGCTGTATCATACAAATAAATAGTTAAAAAATCATACATTGTGATTTCTGGATTTTTTTTTTTTAGATTATGTCTCTCACAGTGGACATGCACCTACGATGACAATTTCAGACCCCTCCATGATTTCTAAGTGGGAGAACTTGCAAAATAGCAGGGTGTTCAAATACTTATTTTCCTCACTGTATATTCAACGTCGCTGCGTCCCCCCTCCTATAACTCCAAAAATAAGTCTGATTGTGTAGAAGTCTATGAGAAAATGATCCTACTTCTCACTTGATTTATTAACTCTGTAAACATTTTCATACTGAGTTTATGGTCTCAATCGCTAGTTTCAAGTCTTCTTCAATACAGCATGATGTATATTTTGTAAATTATGGTCCCATTTACTTTAAAGCTCCATTGTGTAATTTTTTGAGTTGATTCTTAGCAAAAAAACCCTTTGGTCTTTCACAAATATGTGCTCATTCATGTGTAATTATTTCCACCAACTAATCAAAGTATTCTTGTAAGTGTAGAATCTGACATTTAGAATCATTCAGAATACATACGATGCAGTGTTAAACAATTTTAATAAATAGAGATTTGAACCTTATTGAAATTAGTTTTGTGTAAATTGTTAATAATTGAGCAATGTGAAAATAATCGATTATTGAAAAATGAATCGAAAAATGAATCGTTAGATTAGTCGACTAATCGAAAAAATAATCGCTAGATTAATCGTTTAAAAAATAATCGTTTGGGACAGCCCTACCTCCATCTTTAAAATACATTAACCAAAGAGGGACATACCTCCGCTTTTCGCGGTTTTACACTCAGTGGCACCGTGATGAATGCCAGGGGGAGATTACTCGCGACTGCTGGCAGATTTGAAAGCCTGTTGAAGATGGAGGATCATGCTGATACTTTACTAACATTAGCTTGCATTCGTTTGGGAACCTGATAGCTGATGTTAGCAATGAAATGGTACCATTTAGCTTTAAAATAGAGGATAAAGTAGGAGGTGCTTTAGGGTGTGGCTACCTTGTAATTGAGAAGTCGCTACCACAGCGCTGTGCATAGTGTTCTAGGGTTGTTCCAGTAGTGTCCAACAGTTTCCCTAACCCTGTAATATGTTTTCTGGCCACTTGGGTACAGCGAAAACAAGTCAGCACAACACTGATTTATCCTCACCTTTTAAAGTTGAGATGGTGAACCTGATGGTGAGCAAACTGTTGTAATTGGGGGCACTAATGCATCAGATCAACTGAAGAATGGTCGAAACAGCAGCAGATTAAAGCAAATCAGACTGGATTTTATGTGTCACATTTCTTGGTGGGTGTACGGTGGGATGAGTTATTTATTTTTGGTGGGGTTATGTCCCCATCTAACCCCACTGTAGGACTGCTTTCTCAGGTACCTTCGTAGCATGGCCTTTTCTTTTATTGAAAATACATCTTTTTGGAACCTTTTTAGTTTGTAATACCACCATTATACCACTGTAAATCCACAGACAGAGCTTTAAGGACCATGCCGGTATGTTTGAATGCTTTAGTCCCTTTAAACACAGTTTAAATGTATGTAGTATTTTGAGAATAGTCATCTGACACCAGAAACCAAAAACGTGAGCACAATTCACTGTACACTATATTATGCTATACTAAAAGATGACATATTACAAATTTTCCCGATAACATTGTTTTTGTGATCGTTAGGATCCGAAAATGCGATCAAAAATTTGATTAATTGTACAGCCCTACTTTAATGACAGCCCTGTTCTCAACCATCAGTAGTAATAGCACATCAGACAGTCTATCATTGCTCAATAGATCCACAGACTTCCAGTAAATGTGCTTCTGCCTGTCCACTGAAGCTCTGCAGCTCCTTAAAGCATATTCAAATTCAGAGCCGCCCTTACAGCTAGCCTGACATGATGGCTGGGTAAACAGAGCGACAATAAACAATTACCGTTTATTAACTTTATTGAAGGTGTCCTGGATGACAGCTGAGATGACCGTGAGAAGATGGGCAGTGTTTGCAGACTTATTTTAAGGGTGGGACACCGAGAAAGCTGTCATCTTAGACGCCATGCTATTTTTCACACATTTTGACATACAATTAAATGAAAAGTGGGATATCCTTTTTGGCCAATTTCAGCGCTTTGCATTTATGGTTGTCTGAGGTCTGTCTTTTGTCTGCGAGTTCGTACAACTGCATAAAAGAAATGTCCCTTGAGAGCAAGAAACAAAAATTGCATGTCATTGTAGAAAGAAGGTTCGCACAGCAAAAACAATGGTTGAAGGAAACTGAGAGCTCTCAAAATGTCAAAACAGTCATTTCTTTGACATTTACACCAAATTCACTTGCTTTCATGAGATTTCAATTGAATGGCGTCAAGAGCCCACGCTTGCTATTTCAGACCAACTTCAGACCAACATTTGTATACCTCCTTTAACTACCCGGAACTCCCATAGCGTTTCCTCAGATCAAGCTCTTAAATGCTATGGATTAAAGAAGTAAAGATCACACTTTGCCAGATAAAAGACATGAAGAAAACAGAAGAAAAATCTATTTGCCATGACTTTTTTATGGCCACTGCACAGTAGGAGTTCTAATATAATTTTCCACATGCTCGGCCAGCACGTATACACACACACACACACACACACACACACACACACACAGAGATATGAAGCACAGATGATGACAATATAACCCCACACTTCCTGACAGCCGTAGCAAATGTATCAATTTGCCACTTTGCATTTTTTTTTTTGCATTTTCATAAATTAATTTCATAACTCCAGGCATTACCAGCACGATACACACTGCATACATTCTATATAGGGCTTGTTTGAGCGTGATCTCCATCTTCATAGCATATTTATAGACTTATAATGCGTCTGTCTTCATGTTGATAATCGCAAGGGTTCATTAACATTTGGCAGTGTGGGGGTGCAGCTCGGGAGGACCTTGTTTGATGGATGTCTCCCCTGTTAATTGATGTGTTGGGATTTAGCGCAAGAGGAAATCTGCCCCCAAGGGCTCCGCGGGTCAAAAGTTTGACTTCATTTTCAGGCAGGAAACCTAATAGCTCTGGCAAATGATCTTTGGACTTTTTATATCCCCGAATGTTAATTAAATTGGATGCCGCTACCAGCACGGCTAACCTGCTTTAAATAACTCTTCAAAGGAGTGAATGTAAGCTTTATGAAGGATGATGGCTACAGAGTAGAGATTCAGTGTGTCAGCGGAGGTGATACAACCAGCAGTAGACTCCAGCTCTGGCTGAATCAAATGGCTGGTAACTCTCAGTGATGTGCTTGTCATTCTTCTGTTACAATGACCTCAATACCAGGAGCATACTTAATATTCACTCCTTTCTTTTGTTGTACAGATTCTCTATATAGTAGACATATCTGTATTTCATGGTGACATGATCTATGACCACACCTCAGAAATATGACCTTTATAAATATTCATCATGCTCCTGCACAAGGGACAACATAGAAACTTAGTAGAATATTCAGTTACAGACCAAATCAGAAAAAGTGCCAAGAGAGGAAAAACTCCTTCACTGTAACTCCCTTACATACTGATGAACTGATCAAAGAACCCCCAGCAATATTACAATCAATGTTTTATCGGATGAATTGCTGTTTGATCAGACGCCGTCTTTAACGAAAACAGCACAAAGGATAGGACATAGGACAAAAGGATAAGACTGGAGATATTCTATATGTCTCTATATGTATCTTTCCATAGGTATCTAGTGTAAACACAAAACCCCCAAATGAATGAATCCACTATAGAGTGTGTGTGAATCCAAAGCCTGATATGTCTTCTTCCTCTGTGCCGTAGAGCTCCATTGTTGTCCAAAAAAACATTGAGCCGTTCCTTCATTACCATGACACACACACACACACACACACACATACACACACACACACACACACACACACACACACACACACACACACACACACACACACACACACAGATGCACTATTTGCTACTATTTGATGATGAGTATACTGGTTTTTATATATATATATATATATATATATATATATATATATATATATATATATATATATATAAAAAACAGTTTTCATTTTTTCTATTTCCACAGAAAGTCTAAACACATGGGCTGTACCTATTCCAGATTAACAGATCTGTGTAAATAGTCTGTTGGTTTATTTTGTGTTGTTCCTGTTTAAAAATCAGCTTCTTAAAAACAAAGCTTCCTTTCGTTACTATACGTTAGCTAAACATCGCACATCAATTAATGTCCATTCGTTTTTGTTTACTAGGGCTGCACGATATTGGAAAAAACTGACATTGCAACATTTTTTTTCTGCTGCAATATCTTGCGATATGAAATCTTTTTACAAGATGACATAAATAACTCTATTTGGAAATAATAAGTAATTCTCGACTACTGGGGCGATTTTGTAGGGGAGTGCATCTACATAGAAAATAAAAATGAAAAAGGAACTTTTCTTATGTGAACCATTCTTTGTAGGGCTGCCACCTCTTAGTCGATTAGTCGACTAATCGGTCGTTTTGGTCTTAGTCGACTAAGATTTCTTTAGTTGATGAGTCATTTTTTATGCTTATTCATGCTTAATTACTCATTTCCAAGAAACTTATGAGCACATTTCTGGTAAGCACAAGATTTAAAGTGGTGCTTTTGCAGGATTAATTGTGGAGAAACTCAGTTTTACAGATGGTTCATTAACTACATTTATATTGTGCTTTTCTAGTCTTAACCACCTCTCAAAGAGCACACCTCTGTCGATTACATCAACTAATCGATTAATCGACAAAATCATATAAGTGTTAGTCGACTAAGAATTTCTTTAGTCAAGGACAGCCCTAATTCTTTGTTGAATTCAATACTTTACAAACACCAAAGCAAGTAAGCGCTGTGACTACTCTTCTGAAGTGATTTTGGAGGGAAATTATGTATTTAAATACACTGGTTGACTGACACCATTGTATTCATATAATACAATGGTGTTCCTCTAAATTTGCTTCCTCTAAATTTCAGGTTGTTGTCGACTAGCAGGGCCTGCTTGTTTGTTTGATGAATTGATCAACATTGATTGTGATTGGTGGTTGGCTGTGCACGTAGAGCGTGCATGTCATGCACTATCAACAAACTCCGTATAACCAAGAACACTTCAATCAGTGTAAATTACGTTATGTCAGACACAGACTTCTGTTGTAGATAAGTGTTACGTTTCCAGCTTCGCGGCTCCGAACCGTCATGTTAGTTGGGCCAGACCCCTTGATTCTTAAGGCTAACTATATTAGATATAGTTAGCCTGGCTGGTAGCAGCTTTCTGGCAACTCTGCGCTTAAAAATGGCCAGGAGACGTCGTGATAACGTTGCTTTAATAAGGTGATTAATTTCGTCTTTGCATTGAACATAAAACACTGACTACTGTAGGTTCACTGCCCATGGAAAAGCATGTGCATCACTGTCAGCGGCAGCTGCCGCTTACAGTACTTTTCTACACACGGAGAGCCCCACTACCCATAACAAACCCTGTCGGACTAACGTTACGTCACATCCACACGTTGCCCACATGGCCACCTGTCTTAAAGGGGAAGGGTCGGCCGGTAATCATGTTAAAGGAGAACGGTAAAAGTTTACTTTTCTATAAAGCAGCAAAAAAGGTGTAGCGTTAACATCGCACATCCTGCGATGTGACTATCGCACATGCGCACATCGCGATGTAGACGATAAAACAAAAATATCGGGCAGCCCTATTGCTTACTGTAACCACAAAAGTTAGGCTGCTTCTGCACTATGGGGCCCATAGTGCAGGCACACTAGAGACTTTCCCCTCAGCTCACTTGAAAAGGGATCTAATGATTTAGTCGTGCAGACTTTCCAAACGTTATCGGACCGAATGGATCAAATTCTGATAGTGAAACAATTTTGCGTAGGTTGTGCCACTCAAAAAAATGTATCCACTGATTTGAAAACGTCTCCTTGCCATGTAAGTCTAAGGGAAAAAGTCGTTTTGGGACCCATGGCATCACACAATGGACACAGAAGTTATAATTCTATGTCCTGCTATACATTAGGTTTCCACCTTGTCTTGTTTGACTTTATTTGCACTAGGGCTGCAACTAACGATTATTTTAATAATCGATTAATCTGTTGATTATTTTTTCGATGAATCGGATAAAAAAACAAAAAAGCATTAATTTACATCAACTCAATACATATTTCCATACATACTTGTTGTTTTAGTTAATAGTTGTCTAAAGGTAAGTAACCCAAAGAGCAGATACACACACACACACACACACACACACACACACACACACACACACACACACACACACACACACACACACGTTCACTTGAAGCTTATTCATTAAATTATTACCATCATTGTAGTAAGTGCAAGTTAAGTTCATTTGTACACCACACTTAAACACAGCTTAAGATGACCAAGTGCTATAAAAGAACTTTAAAATTGTTATGTTGAGTGAGGAATAGTGGACCCAAATGCAGAGAGAGAGAGGCAGGCAGGAGCAGCGTTGAAACACAAAGATTTATTTCCTCAAAAATCAAAAAAACAAACAAGGAGTCCTGTGAGCTGTAGGCAAAAACTAATACCAGGAGGAAAAAAGGAGAGACTGACGAAGACGCACACACACTGACACGGGGGAATACAAAACGATCTGACAAGAGACAAAGGGAACACAGGGGTTAAATACAAGAGGTAATGAACAAATGAGGAACAGGTGACACAACAGGTGAAACACATCAGGGCGGGACAGGACAATCAACAAAGGCAAAAAGTAAAACTAGACATGACAGGACAGAAAACAGACTATCAAAATAAAACAGGAAACAGAACAACAGACAGGAAACAAGAAACAACCTAAACACAGAGACTTGACACACAGAACACAGAATACAGGAATTAACCAAAACATATACAAAAAACCAGGAGATAACTAGAACAGAAATCTACAGAAAATACAACCACAGGGAACATGAACAAATAAACAATAAAGACAACAGAAATGAACAAACAGGTAACAGAAATAACCTAAAACCATAACAAAAATGAAATTAAAAAGTACAACACACACAAATATATTTGTCAACAATAACTGATATGGGACAAAGCACAGAATATATACATGACAATAGATTGAAAAATAAATGGGCCAAAAAAGGCGAGTGAATAAAAACGTGTCTTTAGTCCTGCCTGCTTTACTACTGTTATTAACGAGCTAACGCTAGCTTGTCATGCTGGATAACGAGTAAATACCACACCAGCACCACTGGAGGGACTCATATAAGAGATTTATTTTGGAAGGCACTGACAAATTACATCTTCCCGTTTATTGGGACGTCAGATCAGAAACACATTTTATCATTTCATTTGGAGGACTTGTTTTCTTATCCTACATTTAAAGCTTTTATCCTCAATTCACTGTTCATTACGTATCTCCTTTTCCATCTTAACCACAAACAAACAACAACTACAGCATATCTTCACTAAGCTGTCATTAAGTCATATTTCTTATAGTGGATTTATTACGTTTTCAGCTCACATTTTATTATCTTTTGATAGGATATCAGAGATAATTACTTTGTGTTCCTGCAAGCTTCAACATTCCTGGCTTGCTTGTGTAAAATAGTCTCATTTCCTTGGCTCAATATCTTAGGACTGCAAAGTGGCTCCAACAAAAATTCGACATGCAATTAACAGCTGATAAGGGATAATTAAAGTTGTCAGTGTTTGTGTGAAACATTGCAGTTAGTTTGCCTGGGCTGTGAAGAAATATCTCTGCCTCTACATTTATCTGCAACTAACAGCTGATGATTACATCTTTTGTTTTATGAAAAACTAATTCAAATTTGGAAAACAAATTTGTTTGGCCCTTTGTTTCCTGGTGCACACCATATTATAGTACTTCCAGAAGTGGCAATGCAATGATAATATTTTGTTTTTTACTTTGGAATATATTAGTGAGCAGCAAAGAAACAACTGAATGTCTAATTGAAGATAAAAAAAAGGTTAATGCCAAAGTTCATTAGTAGCAAGTTCTTCCTGCAGACAAGCAAATAAATAAAACAAACTGGTTTCAAATTCACATTGCTCTTATTGTTAAACTTGGATCCGATTGCTTGAAGTGATGCACCATTTGTTCTCACATTCGTTCATGCTTAATATTTAATTTGGAAACACTTTTGGGACAGAGGTCGGCTGAACGGGAGCTACAAAGCTGATATCACAGGTGACAGTAGCTTTCAGGATGCACGCAGGACTTCTAATTTACATTCAAATCAACACACCAACTCATGAGAAATGTGTTTGCTTTGCAGCAGATTCATAATCTTTCTGTGCACCAATAATTCCCCAACTTCCCGTCAAAACCAAGAAAGCACTGGAAAAAAAGCACATGCACTTTCTCTCTTTGAGAATCAGAATAACTGCCCTCTGCCTCCCCTATTTGCCTCAGCTAAGCACACATCTGAGCATGCATTAGATCATCTCCATCTGTTCATTCACACACAATGGTCTTTCTATTTCATTTATACAGGTCTTGTCCCTGTAAACTATCCACATACTGTTCCTTTATTAGTTTTTGCTAAGATTGTGTAATGAACCAGCTAAGGTTTCCATTATGATTCAGTTGACATGCCTGCAGGCAGACTCTTTTTCTCTCTCTCCCTCTCTCTTGATTCTCTCTGCAAGTTGTTTAGTCTTTCAAGAGGAATACATTTATTGATCTGCAACAAATAAGACAAAATTCAAGGTCAATGAGAATATAAACTGCTCTCAAAACACAGGTGCAGTGATCAAATCAAAACAATGGTAGGGGAAACACTGCACATACATTTGCATATTTCAACTAAACTGTCAAAGTAATTTTCAATACCACATCCCTAAATATTTTTTTTTTTTTAAGAAAAAACTGCATGAAGTGCAAACACTGTAAAGCCTTGTTCACTGTACATAAATCTGGTGAGATTACAAAAAATAACTTTTTTTCAATGAAGGATTGTGATCATGAGGTAGACTGTTTACTTTAAACCTGTATTTACAGTACATAAACACTTAAGTTGTTTTGGTCCAAAAAAAAAGTAGGCTAACAATCCCATAGAGCCAACAATGTTGAGAAATTAAATTATATGACTCTCTGACACAACTAAAAATGTGAATCCCACTCATAATATTTTGGCATCAAAACTTTTGAAATCATCTTAATCTCTCCATTTCTAGAACCTGTATCTTCCTAGGGATGTTTTCACTTACCGGTACTTGGAAAGTGTTCAACTTTACCATCACGGAAAATGATAATAAGATTTTGCTGAACACTGGCATGTCTTCATCACCTTGTTGTTGTTTTTGACATTCTTTTGCGTGTGTCTCGTCCGTTAACCCTGCAGAGTCTACCATTTAATGTAAAGAAACAACACATGTTCAGTAATATGTTAATAGAACTAGAAACACTTTACGCTAACGATAACTTATAATAAACACAATAATACGCACAGTAGAATAAATGAGGTAATAAAGTGTCATGGAGTCAAATGCAAGAAGCTATCGATTTATCCAACTTGTTGTTCAACAAGTTTGAGGCAATTATTAACGTTACTGTTAACTTCAGCAGCTAGCTAGAAAGTTTCTCCGAGCGAAAATATACTATTATATTTCACTGACAGAAAACGTCTCACAGCATAACATAACGTTAGTTTAAGAAGTAAAATATCACTTCTAACTTACCTGTCTCACAATGAACTCTGAGTAAGGACTGCTGGGCGCCGCAACAGAGCCGTTGTGAAGATCAGTCAAAACTGGAGTGCTGGAGTAGCGCCTCAACACCCAGTAAATGAACACTGAAATATTACACCGCTAAAGAGTACTACTAAACACAAGCTGTAGTCTAAGTTAAAAAAAATAAAATAAACTAAAAAAAATCTAACCCTTTCACACTTTCTTTGTCCAGATTGTTCAACTCCAAAAAAATTGCTGTTTACTGATATTTCAGAACCATGGTCGGGGCCATGGATTCTAACTTACACAAACCTCAGTCAGATAAAGGATCAATGAGTCAGGCAGACTAGACTTACATATTCAACTAAAAACCTATCTGCCCCTGCACTCTCTCTGCTACCAGGGGATTAAGAGTTCTGGATAGCAGGTTAACAAGGGGCATGCATTTTGGTAACAAGTGGGATGTCATCTCTCTTTCATCCTCCCTCAAATAGCCTACTGCATTTAGGTATAAGACAAACCAACTAAATTTAGCTGGAGATAAAGGGGTTTCTGTTTCCGAAGTTATACCGAGGAGGACTATATAGGTTTTGTGAGGCTCAGATTGATTCACAGACAGAAAGTCAGACAGACAGTGCGTCTCAGCATTCAGTGCTTGCTGTCACCACCATTAGTGTGAGACCGACCAAACTTGCCTTCCCTGCAGTGCAGCACTGAAGGGTGCAGTCACCGACATGCTCTCGCAATTTTCTCCCACTTCTCCCCCCAAAAAGCTCCCACAGGTCGTATCCTAATACTATGCGGTGCCTTTTATCCCCACTCTCCCTTTCCCATTCTGTTGACTGCGACCTCCTCCCTCTTTTGCCTGCTTTTTACTGTGAAATGGAGCCCTTCTCAATCACACAGTGCTGTTGGCCTGCTTTTTTTATTTCACTCGTCTTATTTTGTTCTCTCTCTCTTTCTCTCTGGCTGGGAGCTTATCTGAGAGGCTCAGCTGCTGGTTGACTGTCCACAGAGAACCCCAGGCCACAACAAAAAAAAAACGGAAAATATATAGCTCTGTGGCGTGGCTTTATTTATGTATAGTACTGAAACGCTTTAACTATTTACGGTAACCTCAACTTGAAATGTGAAAAACGATAAGCCCTCCATTCTTCAACTGGCATGATACACCACTGGGTGGCTCAAGGGAGAGAGGTGATGGCTGTGTTTTTGAGTATGTTGGGACGTAATAATATATCTGCCCTGTCAAATTAAAACCGTGTATCTCCAAAATGTCAGCTTGATACAGAATATAAAACAGCCTTGTTTTAAGCTTGTGATGATGCATCTTTGGACAATTTGATGGAAATCTTTAACCTAAGATGTAGGATAGTTTTCTTAACTCTTCAATAGAATATGAGTAAAAAACTTGACTGGAGACGATTTAGCTTTTTATTAACTTAATATATCTGCATTTATATGGAGATATTTAAGAGATCAGCCACATTGTCGTCTTGATCTGTTTGCTAATCAGAGTGTAAAGAATGAGCGATGCCCGAAGGAGGAAGTCTTGGCCTGGATGTCTGCTGGCTACATTGGAACCCCAGAAATGACCGTGGCAGCAGCTGGATAGTGCAGGGGTATTATCAGCAGGGCTCTAGAGTGCGACCAATTTGGTCGCACTCTAGAGCCTTTGTAAGGGCCTTTATAAGGGTGCGACTAAGATTTTTCCTAGGTCGCACCGGTGCAGCTAACATCCTCGCATCTTCTGCCTCTCCACTAACGAAGCGATGT